>NC_066617.1:369506612-369561579 GCF_025201925.1 Gopherus flavomarginatus | reverse complement strand
GCAATGATTCCAGACTACTTGCTACGAGCTTGGTGTGGTAAAGTGTCTATCAGGGAGGATGAAACAAGTCAGACCTCTCCCAGAAACCTCTGAAAGATTTTCAGAAACCCCAGGAGAGCTCATGGAGATGTCTCTGGGGATTCCGCTCCATCCCCAGGCACATTAACAAACTTTACCATTAGCTTGGGTTCTCAACCTTTAGCCTGAATTGGGACAAGAATCAAAATATTCTGGTCAGATCAATGACAAGTCGTAATATATGCCCATAAAGTCAGGTCAATATGAAATATATGGGGAACTTTCCTGGCTTCTTCATTACCCATGAGTAGAAGGACTAAGGAAAGGGTCTGAGTTCCCATTCCCCTCCCTTATACACAGGAAAGCCCTCCTCAAGGACTCCCCTTCCATTCTCCAGTGTGGCAGAGTCCTCGTATGGTGACAAAGACTGGGCCCAGGATCCTGGGAGGCTGAACCCCCATTCTCATCATGATCACATAGGACAGGGGCTAGGGTGTCCCCACTCTGGGGTGCTCTCTTCACACTGGACACATCACTGATCCAGTCAGTAGTGCATTAAGTTCAAAACAAATATAATTTATTAAACAGCAACTGTAAGAAAAATAAGGAAAAAATGGGAAAGGTTCAAGGAAACAAGGGACCCTGCTCTGTGGGCACAAGGACACACAAACAGCTGTCTCTGGGATGTAAGGAAAGTTCACATGTCCCAGGCCTCCTGCCCAGGCACTGGCTGCTCTGAACCTTTCTCCCCAGCATCTGCCCTCCCATCAGATTCATGTCCCCCATTTTGAGTCCAACCTACAAGACCCTCTTGTCAGATGATGTCTCCCAGTGCTGATCCTTGTGCTCATGGGGCCTCCTTGCTCTCCCAGTAGCTCATTGTGCTCAGCTGCTATTTTTACTTGTGGCACATCTGGCATCCACTATTCGGCTCTGACCCCCCCATGATCCCCGCTGTAGCTCAGCCCTGGCTCTCTGCTGGAGCAGCTGATCTTGCTGACCAGCTCACAGTTCTGGTCTGCTCCACTGCAGCTCCCAGCTCTGCCCTCAGCACTGCTGCTAAGCCTCTGACCCAACTTGTGGCTGCTAGCTGGCTCAGTGCTGCTTCTCTGGTTCTCACACAGCTGTGCCCTTCTGGGCTGCTTCTCTGGCCCTTGTGTTTCTGGCTGCTGCTGCTCTGCTCCAGTTCAGCTTGAGGTGCTGCTCAGGTTTGTCAGAATCTACTGCTTTAATACACCCACAATCACTTAAAAACAAACTTAGAAGTAGCCCAATCTATTCCCGAACCAAAGGGGTTTTTCTAAATTAACAAAATGGTCTATACATAAGTAACAAATGAAAGCTTTTTGTTAGACACCTAGTACATGATTTTATTGTTTTGAAAAGCTACAAGCCCAGGTAGGAGTTGTCCACATTAGCCAACAAAGCGGTGAGATGACATCAAATTCAAAATCAAACCCCTAGTACGGTGGTACTTGTATACCAATTGAGGATTGGCAGGGTTTCAAAAAAAAAACGGCAAATGATGGTGTTAAAAGGATCCAAAATATATGTAGTGTAAACAAGCCCACATAACATGACAATATATTATTTTTCTAATTGTATTCAATTATGGTAGACAATGTTCACATTTTTGTTGAATTAGTTGTTACTGTTAGTCTCCAAAAGGCAATATTTCATCCTTGCTGTCTTCCTTACAAGTAGAATGCCTCTGCTGCTGGTCATACATATCAGCACTGACCAATGCGATCATTTGTCTCACTGGTGCAAACTCCTCACAAAAAATTTGGTATCATTGAATATATGTCCTAATATGAAGAATGTTTTCTCACAGTTCCTCTTGCATCTTATTGCACAGTTGTTGTTTTTTTACCAAGTTCATCTGAAAAACAGTCTTTCAAATGCAGTGTTGCTAAAAGGTAGCAATAGCAGTGAAAGAGCAAAAAAGCCAAGTTCACAAAAATCTTTGTTCCCAGCAGTATCCATGTGTTCGATTTCTTCAATCCAAAACTGCTCTACGGGGTTGTTCTGAGTACGAGGCTGGTGAACCAAAGGCAAACCTCCCTACTGCTGCTCCAAGTCTCCACAAAACGATGGAAAAGATGAGATGTCAGCCAGTCTAGATTGTTGAGGGATTTGTATATTTGATGACAATCTCTGTTTCATCTGTTTCACAAACTCTAAGATTAAATCTCCGCACCTACTTTTGACATCTTGGACAACGGGAATGGTTAGTGTGTATTTTGAAAGTTCCAGCTGAAGGCAACTTCAAAATCATCTGTGAAAAGTGGTAAGTTATTTGTTTCCAACTCGTTGTCGTAGTTTACCACAGCAGTCTGTTACTCGGGTTTTTTCAGAACTCCCAGGAGGGGTAACCTAACTATTTCACTCCAGACTGTATCAGGAAGAAATAAATGGGAACACAGAAATTCTGTCTGATGAAGGATTAGATGCAAGTAAGTATGCTTTTGTCTAACACTGCAGTTTATTAGATTGAAGCACACAGAGACAAAAGCAATAAGTTTAGAACATCCGAGATATTTACCTAATATCTGGAATAGTATTGAGTAATTAACAGCAGGTGGTCAGTTTCTCACCTGTCAGGGAGACAGGGTGTCCGGAAAATTTTTCACAAGATTGCTTCAGAGAACTGCTCCAAAGTACACTGTCTTAGGTAATCTTTTATAACTTCTCCAAAACATATAGGTAATAATGAACCCCACTGAATCATCACTTCTTGTAATTTTGAATAAATTTCTACTATCACAGGCATTTAGACTCAACATTTTCATGTACTTATCTTCTTTCACTCTTCGTTATTTACTTGTCTGTCCACTCCTTCCATTTAGATTAGCGGAAACTGCCAGCGAGAATTTGACTTTGCATCTAAAAGCCTGCTTTCTAATTAACCCTAAACGATGTGATATTGGACTAGGGGGGGCTATATGACCTCCTCTTCCAACCCTAATAGTCTATGATTCTATGATTCTAAGTTCTCTTTTATGATTTCATAGTGGCTGAGTGCGCTTCATATGTTTGCAATTGACTTGATCACATTCTGGGGTACACAGCCCTCAATACCAAGGTAACACAGTCCAGTTCTAAAAAACACACAGTTATACAACTCTCACCAATAAGCTCTTGTAGAATGGCCTCATTTCCTGCAGCAGCTTTCCTGTGTTAGCACTTTCCAACAGAAACATTTAGTTTATACTCCAGGCTTTCTGAAAGACTGGATGTAGAAAAATCAGGTAAATTTTATTCACTAAATCACTGTACATATGATAAAGAAGTTCAGCATTGTAGTTGCTTTCTTTATCTTTGGCTTTCATAAAGCGTAGCTTTAGTTCGGCTAACACAGGGACTAATGGAAAGCCACCTTACATCAGAAAGCTGTATTATATTCTAGTAGTCTAGGAGTTATGGAAAAGCTGAGTGACAAGGTGTGTGGTGTTGGTGGCTGATGGGTGACAATGAAAGGTGATGGTGAGAGAGGAGGAGCTCAGCAATGGAGAGAACAGTGCTTGGAGATGGAGTGATAAGAGTTTAGGTGTGAGGAACTTCTCAGACTGTGAATGTCCACAATGCTGAGCTCAACCAAACTGTGACAGAGCACCCTTGATAAATGAGGAGATGTACTTTCTCCCTCTTGTCACACAGGTTTGAAATCAGTGGCCCCAGGCAATCACATTCTGCAGATGTATTTACCCACTTTGTCACTAAGTTCTTTGGTATAAACCCCATAAACGATTGGGTTGAGCATGAGGGGAGTGATGAAATAGAGGTTGGCCATGATGATGTGAATGTGGGGAGCGATGCCCTGACTGAACCGGTGTGTCAGAATGGAGAAAAGGCCAGGAGGATAAGACATCAGTATCACAAAGATGTGGGCTGTGCAGGTGCTGAAGGCTTTCTGGTGGGCTTTTCTTGGAGGAGATTCTGAGGAGGGCCCTGATAATCAGACCATAGGACAGGGCTATGAACGTCAGGTCTAACCCAATGACTACAAATGCCAACACCAAGCCGTACATCCTGTTTACTGTGATGCCCCACACGACATCTTTGCCACAGCCATATGGTCACAGTATGTGTGGGGGACAATGTGGTTGGCACAGAACGGCTGCCTGCTCAGGAGCAAGGGTGGGGGAAGCATGAAAAGAACAGCTCTTATCAAACCCACAAGCCCTAGCTTAGCTATTCGTGCATTGGTGAGGATGGTAGTGTATTTCAGAGGGTTACATATTGCAACATAGCAATCAAAGGCCATTGTGACAAGGATACCTGAGTGCATGATAGAAATCGCTTGAAAAAAGAACATTTGGGTGAGGCAGCCAGCCACTATAATATCTTTCACATTGAATCAAAATATCAACAGTGTCTTCGGCATGACACAGGTAGACATGCTAATATCTGTGAGTGCCAGCATACATAGCAGCAGGTACATTGACTTATGCTGGGTCTTCTCATTCCCTACAACACACAGAACCATGATATTTCCCAACAGGCCAATAATGTAGAATGTAGCTAAAGGGATGGAAATCCAGACATGGGCAGCTTCCAGGTCAGGAATGCCCATTAGAATAAATGCTGAAGGACCAGAGGGGGTGAGGTTCAAAGCTGCCATGAGGTGGTTGATACGTCCATCAGACTCAGAAATTCTCAAGGTGCCTGTGAAGAGAGAGAAGCACAGCTGGGGGTGAGTGGGGTTTACACACTTTATAAAAAATAGTACAGTAATTATTTTATACTTATTAACAATCAAGAAAGGGGGTTGAGCAGTGAGATGGCAACATTTACACATGGCACCAGATTATGTAGGTCATAGTTAAGTCCAGAGAAGCCCTCAGAGGGAGCTATCCAAGCCAGGTGAATGGGCAGCATGATGGCAAATGAACTTAGATGTCACTTGTGTGTGAGATTTCTCACTAGTGAGTCAAAGTCACTGATTACCCCTCAGCCAAGGGAGCAGGTGTGATGGGAGGCACCTCACCCCCTGCAGAGGAAGAATTGTCATCTCAGAGGATGCAGGAGTCCGGGATCACTGGGGAGCTTGGAGAAGACACTGGTGTCCAGTGTGCTGCTGGAACCGGGACAGCCTGGGATGGGGAAGGAGAGTATGGATAGGGGGTCAGAGTGTTTTGGTCAATTTAAGCAGCTGAGGAGCAAACTGTGATGGGTTCCCCCCACAGTGATACCTGGATACCTGAAATTGAGGTTCCACTGAGTGCTATGACTCACTAGCCTGGGCTTCCTCTCTCAATGTGCTGCTGTGACATGCTGCAGACCAGCTCTGGGTCCTACACCTCCACTATCATTCACACAGGAATGGACACTCCCAGCCGCTGTTACATGAAGGCTCTCTGACCAGCCATTGCATGAACCAACAATAGAAAGTCTAGAGCCAAAATAACCATCATCTCCCCAGTGCAAGACCCCAGGTCTGTACCATCCTGCCCTGGTCCAAACTCCAACCAATATGAATTTGTTACCTGGTTCTCCTCTCTTTCAATGAGTGGAGGACAATGCACACACGTAGTAGCCAACCTGAGATTTTTCCCACAGACACTTCAGTTAAAGGCATATTGGACTTGAGTGAAAACATAAAACAAATTTATTGACTAAAAAAGATAGATTTAACTAGGGCTGTCAATTAATTACAGTTAACTCATGCGATTAGTTCAAAAAATTAATCATGATTAATTGTAGTTTTAATCATACTACTAAACAGTAGAATACCAATTGAAATGTATAAAATATTTCAGATGTTTTTCTACACATTCATATATATTGTATTTGGTATCGAAATTGAAATCTAAGTGTATATTATTTTATTACAAATATTTGCACTGTAAAAATGATAAACAAAAGTAATAGAATTTTGTTACATAACTGCATTCAGAAACCAAACAATGTAAAACTTCAGAGCCTGCAAGTCCACTCAGTCCTACTTCTTGTTCAGCCAATTGCTAAGACAAACAGGTTTGTTTACATTTACAGGAGAGAATGCTGCCGTCTTCTTGTTTACAATTTCACCTGGAAGTGAGAATAGGTATTTGCATGGCACTTTTGTAGCCAGCATTGCAAGGTATTTACGTGCTAGATATGCTAAATGTTTGTATGTCCCCTCATGCTTCAGCTACCATTTCAGAGGATATCTTCCATGCTGATGACGCTCGTTAAAAAAACTGTTAATTAAATTTGTGACTGAACTCTTTGGGGGAGAATTGTACATCCCCTTCTCTGTTTTATCTGCATTCTGGAACATATTCCATGTTATAGCAGTCTTGGATGATAACCTAGCACATATTGTTCATTTTAAGAATGCTTTCATTGCAGATATGAGAAAATGCAAAGAAGGCACCAATGTGAGATTTCTTAAGATAGCTACAGCACTCAACCCAAGGTTTAAGAATATGACGTGCCTTCCAAAATCTGAGAGGGAAGAGGTGTGGAGCATAGTATCAAAACTCTTAAAAGATCAACACTCTAATGTGGAAGCATGAAAGGACATGTGAATCTTTAGCGCATATAGCACTTAAATATCTTGTGATTCTGACTACAACAGTGCCGTGAGAATGCCTGTTCTTACTTGCAGGTAACGTAAACAAGAAGTGGGCAGCACTATATCCTGCAAATGTAAACAAACTTCTTCGCCTGAACGATTGACTGAACAAGATATAGGACTGAATGGACTTGTAGGTGCTAAAGTTTTACATTGTTTTATTTTTGAATGCATTTTTTGTACATAATTCTACATTTGTAAATTTCAGTTTCATGATAAAGAGATTGCACTACAGTACCTGTACTAGGTGAATTGAAAAATACTATTTCTTTGTTGTTTTTTTTTACAGTGCAAATAAGTGTAATCAAAAATAAATACCAAGTACGAAGTGAACACTTCATATTCTGTCTTGTAATTGAAATCAATATATTTTAAAATCTAGAAAACATCCAAAATATTTAAATAAATGGAATTCAATTATTCTTTAACAGTGCAATTAACCTTGATATTTTTTTTTAATCGCGCGATCAATAACTATTATTTTTTTTAATCACTTAACAGCCCTGTTTTTAGGTAATTATAAGAGATAGCAAACAGGTCAAAGTAGATTACCTAGCAAATAAAAAAAGTGAAAACCAATCTAACACACTAGTTAGATTGACTATGAATTAGCGAAAGCAACAAGGAGTCTAGTGGCACCTTAAAGACTTCCAGATTTATTTGGGCATAAGCTTTTGTGAGAAAAAAACCCCACTTCCTCAGATGCAGCTGGACTCCTTTCTGGTTTGTGGATACAGACTAACACAGCTACCACTGTGTTACTATGACTTAGCAGTTTATCACCCTGATTGATGATATATGCAATGTGGAAGAATGCCAAGGCACAAGCTCCATGTGCTTTGCAGCTTGGGTTTCTCAGGTTTCCATACACAGGCTAGCTTTAGATTATGGCGGGAACCCTTTGTTTCAAAACTTGGTTCCGAGACCAGTTTGTTAGAAAAGTACAGGCTCTCCAAGATGGAATCCAGAGTTATGTGGCCTGGTCATATGCCCTTGTAGTGTTATAGCATCCATTACTTATAAGTCTGTCACAGATTTCACAGAATTCACAGATTCCTTGATTTTCTGGGACATCCATGAATTCTGATGCCAGCAGGCGTGACTGACCCCAGGGCCACCAGAGCAGCTCAGGTAGCACCGAGGCCAAGTACATCATCCCGTTCCCTTGGCAACAGTGGTCATCCTGCGCCAGCACCCACCAAAAGCAGTGAGGAGGTCCCAGGCTGCCCCCTGCCAGGAGTGGCTGCTGTGGTCCAGGCCACACCACCCTCCGAGCACCAGCGGGCACCTCAGAGGCCCCTCTCCAGAGTAGCAGCTGTGCCCCTGGAGCCCCCCAGAACACCAAAGATTTAGTCAGGGGCATCTAGTACAAGCCATGGACAGATCACAGGGCTGCAAATTTTGGCTTATTGCCCATGACCTGTCCATGACTTTTACTAAAAAAGCCCATGACTAAATCTTAGCCTTACGTATAGGCTGTCTGGAGTGTTCTCAGGAAGCCTCACCAGGATGGAGATCATTTTCTCCCACAGCCTTTTTTTTTCCCCAATGGCTCATCGCCTTGAATAGGCCCTTCCCAACCAGCTATCTGGATTGAAAGCATCTTGCCTATTGGGTGTTACGCAGGTGTAACTAGAGATACGTAGTTGTAGTGGTCAGGTTCCTCCTCCTCCGAGTCCGTGGAAGACCAGTCCTCCTCACTGTCTCTGGGCATCACCTGTTGTGGGGAATTAGCAGTGCAGCGAGTCTCTAGCTCAGGCCTGTAGTCAAGGGGGCCAGCAATAAACACTGTTAAATAGTCCAGGCCCTCAGGCAGAGCGAGGCCACAGGAGTCAAAGGGTCTGGCCTGAGGTCAGGGCTGAGCTGCAAAGGAAGTTAGGTAACTCAGGCCCTCAGGCAGGATGGGGCAATGAGTCTATATCTCAGGCCCATGTCCAGGGCTGAGCAGCAACACAGGGAATGCCGGCCCTTAATCAGGGCAGGACAACAAAGGCCTATGGCTCGGGCCTCTGATCAGGACCGAGGAGCAAGGGGTTTAGGCATCCTAGCTCTGGTGGATGGCCGACAAACACTGGCTCCTTGTCTTAGAGAGGGGAGACTGCTACCCCAGTGGCAGTGGTGGTGCAGGCCCACCCAATCCACTGTACCCCATCCCAGGGCCCTAAGAGTGGCAGTGGGGATTTGCCACTGGGTCAGCAGGGATCCTGACCACAACACACTGATGTAAATGCAGGCGGTGCCACAGCCAGACTAGGGTCAGTTCCCCCTGCACCACTTCATAACTCCCCCACCCTGGGGTGCGCCTGATGCTGTAGAGGTTTGTCCAGGTCGCCAGGGTAGAAGGCCTGTGGTGGTCCTGGCAACTGTGGTAGCCCTGGCAACTCCTTTGTGATCAGAATATGAGTTCTCAGATACTCAGTGTCCCAGCTCGCGAGCTTCCAGCCCCACCTTTTATACTGCCTGTCCCACTCACTGACTTTTGGTGAGAGGGGTGAGCATGGCCTGGCTCTGCCCATCTTGGCTCACGGAGGGGCTCCTCCCATCCAGGTCCATGGGAGGCCAGGTATAGAAATGGGATAATCATGTTCAGAAAATCATAAATTTTCCGATGACATCTTATATGACAATCTTGCCTAAAAACTATCAGAATTACACTATAATGATATCATAATAAAATATTGTGAAGAATATGGGTGCAGCGTCAAAGATCAGTGGTTCTTTCCACCAGTGAAATGCCTGAAATTACGTAACAAAAACAATTGGAAACTAAACTGAGTAAAGGTTAAGTATCAGAGGGGTAGCCGTGTTAGTCTGGATCTGTAAAAGCAGAAAAGAATCCTGTGGCACCTTATAGACTAACAGACGTTTTGGAGCATGAGCTTTCGTGGGTGAATACCCACTTCCTCAGATGCATGTACTGGAAATTGCCAGGGGCAGGTGTATATATGCTAGCAAGCAAGCTAGAGATAACGAGGTCAGTTCAGTCAGGGAGGATGAGGCCCTGTTCTAGCAGTTGAGGTGTGAAAACCAAGAGAGGAGAAACTGGTTCTGTAGTTGGCAAGCCATTCACAGTCTTTGTTCAATCCTGAGCTGATGGTGTCAAATTTGCAGATGAACTGAAGCTCAGCAGTTTCTCTTTGAAGTCTGGTCCTGAAGTTTTTTTGCTGCAGGATGGCCACCTTAAGGTCTGCTATAGTGTGGCCAGGGAGGTTGAAGTGCTCTCCTACAGGTTTTTGTATATTGCCATTCCTAATGTCTGATTTGTGTCCATTTATCCTTTTCCATAGAGACTGTCCAGTTTGGCCGATGTACATAGCAGAGGGGCATTGCTGGCATATGATGGCGTATATTACATTGGTGGATGTGCAGGTGAATGAACCAGTGATAGTGTGGCTGATCTGTTTAGGTCCTGTCATGGTGTCGCTGGTGTAGATATGTGGGCAGAGTTGGCATCGAGGTTTGTTGCATGGATTGATTCCTGAGCTAGAGTTATTATGGTGCGGTGTGCAGTTACTGGTGAGAAAAGGTTGTGACACCCAGGCTGCAGTTCTGTGGCTTGTCAGGGCAAAGGGACCATGAGACCCACACAAACATACTTGGGGCCAGGAAAGATCCCAGCGCTAGCCTTGGACCAATAATCACAAAGAAAAAAAATAATTTCAGCAGCATTGCCCACCTGTTCATGTCCATGGTGCTCCCTGCCCCGCAGCCCCCAGTGCTGGCCACTTGTCCATGTAGATCGCCCACCCCCAAAATGTCTAACTCTGCCATACAGTGATACCCCTCACCTAGGAGCAAAACCAGACCCCCCAGCAACAGCCACAGAAATATCTCCTCAGACTAGGCTAAACTCAGTGTCTGCCTGCACTGGGAAACAGTGGGAGATCAGACTGAACAGCCTTGCTGGGAGGAAGGGAACTCCGGCAGCAACAACTCAGCCTGTGTGGAGAAGGAGTAACTCTTCCTCAAAATGACAGAAAGCTTTAACATATTGCAGCCCATTAGAAACCCAGACACCCCTCCCTGAGGCTGCTTTTCCATGTTGGCAATTGCTGACATTGCCATGAGGTTGTGGTGGGGTTGCCCACTGGATAAGGGATGGTTCGGGTGGGGGAAGGTATCAGAGACAGTCTACTACAGTGTGACCCACCCCTCACCCCAGGAGGCCTTGTTACACCTCTTTGGTCTCTGCATCAGGGAGGACGTCCATTTCCCATTTTGCCCAGTTTCAGAACTCTGTGCCACTACGATCTGGATTCTGCATGTCCCCCCCCACGCACACACGCACACTGCATTCCTGGTCATCCCCCAGCGAGATTTCTAACACTGCCTGGTTTCCTCCAAGTCAGAAACATGCTTTTATTTTTTCTGCCTTTTGATAGTTCTTGTGCTCTCCAGAATCAGAGATGCAGGGGCACGGAAAGAGCAGACCCTTCTCCCGCCCAGAAAAAAAAATGTTATCCTAATTGTTTTAAAGCTATAAGCCTGTGAGTTTCCGATTTCAGCAACTCTACAGTGTGATGTTCCCTTATGAATATGATGAACATGGGGGTGTAGGGTGTTCCCTCAAGGTACAGAGTGTCACATACGGTCAGTTCTTTTTGCTCCAAATTAGCTCACCTGTCCTCACTAGAGGCTCATGGCCAGTGTGAATCAGGCCATTTATTTAAGTCCCTACATGTGAATTTAAGGTGAACTCCTGGTCACGTTCAGAGTTTTGCCATTGATCTCAGAGGGACGAAGATTGAATTCAGCTTTATTGTTTAACTTTTGGCTCTGAGCTGTGAAAATCAGGGCTTCAGGACCTGCTACAGACAGCGCTATTCTGTGAGGCTCTGAAACAGTCTGAAGGAAACCCCTCATTTATGTGTTGTTCTGAGACTGGTCGTTAAAGATGGGGATTTCAAAACACAGGGAGACCAGTGTCAATCTGGAGTGACCCAGGGGAGCAGAATGTGAGAGGAAAATCTGGCCAGTGTGTGACCCATTCTTGTTGTGAGCCCTGTGGTAACACAGACACCCGCAGCAGAGGCTTTGGCTGAACTTTGTAAAAGAGCAGAGAAGTTACTCAATTGGAAAAATTGAGCAAACCGGAGGAAAAAATCACACAGCCCCCCAGGAAGAAAGCTACTGAGACATATAGAAGGACATAGTAAGAGACAAAGAACTGATCTTAAAAACAATTTTTTGTCTAAATTATTTCCAATACATTTGTAGTTCCAATTTTATCAGGTAAATCCCTTTGTGTTACTGACAATGCTAAACAGTTCAAGTCTCTGTCCTGGTGAATTCCTGCCCAGATGGTTCTTAATTTGAACCCTCAAACCCTTCCTGAGCCCTTACCACTAACTTTAATGCAGAAAGAGGCAACTCACCGAAATCTCACTCAGCCCAGAGAGGAAATCTCCATGCTGCAACAGGAAGGCAGAGCCCAGAGAAACAACGTATGAACCTCAGATATCTGACACTCAGCGTGCTGTCCAGCAACCTTTATGATTCCCCTGAATAGCCCTTGAGGACTTTCAGGTTGGCCAGGACTCCCAGACAATTCCCTCGGCTTTGTGAGCAGCAGGAAAAGCAGAAAATAGATCCTGCTGAACTACAGCTTGAGAGCCTCCCATGGGAATGAAATGATTTGCCAATTCCCAGGGCTCAGATTCTCAGGGGAAACTTAGTCTAGCAGACTGTTCAGCCTAACACCAGGGGATCAGATTGTCGGGGCAAACTGAGTCTAGCAATCTGTTCAGATTAGCAATTCATGATGACTTTTTTTTCCTATGTGTAATGTACTGCCATCTGCAGTGTGTGGGGGAATGCTGCCATAAGATACGGGGCCAAAAACTATTTTCAATTGATCATAGCAGCGTACCTCTGTGTACCACACAGGTAGTTGTAATACACAGTCCATTAGCCTCTAAAAGTCACTGTCACTATCCAGTTTGCAAATTAATTCCAATTCTGCAGTTTCTCATTGGAGTCTGTTTTTGAAGTTTTTTGTTGGCATATTCATGTGTCTGACAAAGTGGGTATTCATCTGGAAGAGCTCATGCTCCAACACGTCTGTTAGCCTATAAGGTGCCACAGAACTCTGTCACTTTTTACAGATCCAGGCTAACATGGCTACCCCTCTGACACTTGTTGGAGTATTGAGACTTTGAGGTCTGTAACTGAGTGACCAGGGAGGTTGAAGGGTTCTCCAACTGGATTTTGAACATTATAATTCTTGACGTCTGATTTGTGTCTATTTATTTATTTATTATTAAAATGGACACACTCCCCACTTCCCCCATGGCCCCTCCGCTGCCACTCAACAAGTCCCGTTGGGAGTTGGACATCTGAGTGTTGGATACAGGAACACATCTTGAGCTGTTTTCAGTTAAGCCTACAGTTTAGGGGATGTTGTTCAGACCTGGGTCTGGGTTTGTAGAAGGCTAGCGTGTCTGGCAAGGTTCTGGAGTCCCACGCTGGCAGGAAAAACGGCTTAGAGGTAGTCCCAGCATATCTGTTGGCAGTTCCCAAGGGGCTTTTTGTGATCCAACCCGTCACACAGTGTATATACATAGCAATGGGGTGATCTCACAACATTTTTTCTGTACTCCACTTACATGACCCTGCTGTGACAATGGCCCCATCATAACACTATGCTACAACCGACAAGTTTTCAGTCCCTGATGCTTGTAAGAACTGCTTACTGTTGTGATAGATGGTGCCAGCATCCCCTCACTCGGAAAAATCAATAAATCCTAGTAATCGTTCCTATATTTCCAGATTTTCTGTGTATCTCACACAGACTGTGATTTCTTCTTGTTTAAAATTGCAAGGTGTGTCAACAAGGACAGAACGAAACCCATTCTTCTGAACGTGCTGAATGATTGAATGAAACCCATTCTTCTGAACGTGCTGAATGATTGTGCTTTTCACAATAGCAGCAGCAATTCTTTAAAGCTCATTCTGAGTTGAGTGGCTTGTGAGATTGAAAGAACCACTCTCCTTTTTTGTTTTGTTTTCTATTTTGCAAATGCTTCATCATACTTTCAAATCCAAATGCGTAATTCCAGAAAGTTTTGACAGTTTCCTGGTGCTTCTTTCTCATCCTGCCCCTGCAATGCATGTCCTTGGTTTGCCAGTTAATGCAGTACACTGGTGACCCTTGCAGCATAGTCTCTGTTTTCATGTAACACCATCTTGTGAGAATTTGACAACTGTGCCACTACGGAGCCCATTTCTTTTGACTGTTTGAAAAAATGCCGCCTTTCAGATCACTGCTTGTGTATGGCAGATGGTATCTGTTTCTGAAGAGTTTTCCCTGTATTTTTTCTGTCCCTTACTCTGTTTTTTGGTGAATGCAGGGTCTCTCAACCCACTGGAAAACTGTCTGCCAGGAAAGCAGAATACAGCATATGCCTGCTTGCTGTACTCTAAAAATGAAAATGTCTTGTCATATTCCCATGTAAATGAGAAAGGTTGAGACACAACTTTGTATATTCTTGTGTCCCTAGTTCACTTTCTCTCCTTTGCACCACTTAATCACCTATGGCATTTGCACCCCTCTGCTCTTTGGCTCATTTCTGGCTCCTCTGCCTGGCCCAGCTATGGGACTTCGTCTGCTGCTGTCCCTGCTGATGCTGGAGCAACTCAGCTAAGGGGGCTGGAACTTTGGGGGCCAGGGCCACTTTTAAATGTGATGCTGTTTTTCATTGGCAAGCAAACAGAGGTGAGGGCCTCGCTGGCAGGGGTAGAGGGCAGAGCGAGTGGTGGATAGCAGGATCACGTGGGAAAGAGGTGGAGAAGGGGAGAGACTGAATGTGCTCAAGCTATGGGGACCTCTCTAGGGAGGACAGGAGTGACTCAGAGGGAAGTGGTGAGTGACACAGGCCTAAGTAGAGGGCACAGCAGGGATGGGAAGAGGCAGAGTGTGGGTGGGGCTGCATGATCTGTGAGAATCTTCCAATGACAAACAGAGGCAGAGAGCAGAACGTAGATCCTTTGAAGAATGCCAATGGGGGACGTAGACTCTGTTGAAGATGTTGCGACATCCCCTACCACAAGATTGAACAAGCGACATCCACATGGAATGAAAAATGCTCTTGGGTTTTCATTAAGGATTCTTGTCTCTACACCCTTGTTTTTTCTCTTTCATGTTTGCATCATTGTCATAATCCTGGCCCCGGCAGTCTTGGATATTTATGGCACATTCCTTCAGAGCAGTGAGTATAGTATCAGCTAGTCCTTCCCTTGTGGACTGGTACACTGTTTTAAAACCGGTAAAGTGCTTTTGAATTGTCACTTTGCCATCCGAAGTGTCAAGGAAACTAACAGTGAAAGACATCTTTTCAGAAAGGCTCACATCTGAAGTACAATCCAATATCACAGAGTAGTACTTGGAACTCCTTAAGCTTTTAACAATATCTTGCAGGACTCTCTTCACCAATAATTCAATTATCTCATTCTCGATTCTTTTTTCATAATAGTAATCCAAGAACTCCCAGGAAAGTATGCGCTGCAAATGTCCCTTCATTACTCCGCTGTAGTTTCCTAGAAACTCTGCCAAACCCAAGAAGATCCCATTGTTCACTGTGTAGATCTTGTCCGAAGAGCCTCGGAAAGCCATGTTACTTTTAGAAAGATAAAGTGTTATTGTCATGAGTCTCTTTTAATGTTCTGCCACTGTTTTGTCTCTTGTTTAATCACACGTTGAAGCTCCACATCAATGCAATTATCCTGTTTTATCCTTTGCTCTGCTTCAGCCCATATTTGGAAGCAATTGAAATGACTATGCGACTTTTCATGACACACGAGAATCTAAGACATGTGCTCCCAATTCTTTGACCATTCAAATGCTAGGATGATTTCGGATTGAAGTAGAAGAGCTTGCAGCAGAAACAGAAAACCTTGTCAGTGGGATCTGAGTAAAGGAGCCAGTGCCACACAAGATCTTCGCCATTTTCAAGCTTTCTGTATAAAAACATCATATAAAAATGGTGAATCTGCTTATCCAGAGGAAAATCCATGTCCTTTACTTTTGGTGGCCTGTTGGTCACTAGAGATCTTGAATTTTGGGCATTAGATTGGGCCATAATGCAGGATCAGAAATAGCATCACCAAGTCCTCTAATGCAAATAATTTCATCTCTGTCTCTACTAGAATCAGAATTATTCTGGTCTGGATAAAGAATTTCTGTTTTGTTTGGGTCTCTCTGACTCACTTGCAGTGATTCTTGAATTTTCAATTGTGGATCACCTATGCCTTTCTCCTTTGATGTACCCATTGTGATCCTTTCACCATGACTGCACGGGTTACCTTGACAGATTTCAAGTATTTTTTCATTGTGCCTGCACCTTCCTTCGTTGCACTCATTACCTCAGCTTTTTGTTCCTGTTCTGAATACCAGGCATCTTCTGGAGACATTTTGTTTCCTTCCAAGTTTCCTGAAATACCAAAAAATCTGAACAACCAGTAAGTGGCAAGATACTTGTCACACAGTGTTACATATTTGTTTTAACAGCTTTAAAGCCTGAACTCTTTGAATCACAACTTCTACTGTCATTAAAAAAATATCTGATCTCCCTCGATAACTTCCCACAACTGTGAAAACTAAAAATTATAAAAATACAAAAAAATCTTAAAAATAAGTTGTTGATATTACCCATCAGTTATAAAAAGACTAATAACTGAATTTTGACAAACCGATCAATAAGCCAGTAGAGCAGCAGGGTTGAAACGTCTCTGTGGAGAGAAAGGCAGAGCCTATCTCCACCAGAGTTATCTCCTAGTTTAAAGTCCTGAAACTTTGAAGTCACAGTCCCACATTGTCCTCACACTAACAGCAGGAGCCCCAGTGACTTCCAGAGGATGAACAAGGTTTGCAGGATATGGGATTAAATCAGAGATGGGAGAAAAGGAAGGAGTTTATTTATTCTTGATGCAGTATAGAAATGTGCACAACGCAGTGTCCAACAGCTTAGACAAAGCCTTGCCCCGGGAATTTTAGTGTTCTGTGAAGTAGAACTGGTGGAAAGAGAAGCAGTTACAAACAGAAAGCCTGAGGGTGGGGATAGGCAATCAGGGATTGAAAGAAAGGGAGATCGGTTTTAAGGCAGTTGCAGCAGGCAGGCACAACTTACTTAATGGTTAATCTGACATAAAAACTCCAGAACTACTGTGCTGGGAACATCCATAGGACAAGGCACAGAGCATGGAGTGAGCATGCTTCTCTCCTAACAACTGTGGCTTCTGTTTCCACTCCTGTTCAGATGGGTGGGGGAGGCTCATAGAGGTGCTGATCTCACACCCATTTATCTCCTGACCTTGGGGAGGCAGCCCCTGGGACCAAGAGAGTGAAGCCTCTGAGTCAGGGGAGCAGAGAGAACCCTTATCTGCTGATAGTGTGTGTGTGTGGGGGGGGGAATTTAAAGGTCCCACTCCCAACAGCTCGAGTCATGCTCCCGCTCTCCTGGCAGCCTCCTGCTTACCCTCAGTTCCCCTACAGGAATACAGCTCTTCCTCCCTTATCCCTCCCTGGGGAGCTAAAGCAGCAGCCTCTTCCAGCAGCCCCTCCCTGCAGCTCCCAGCTACTTGGTGCATATGCTGCTGTTTGCCTCTCTCAGTTCCCAGCTCCAATAAGTGCCATGGGCAGGTGGAATGGGGGGCTCAGCAGACAAACCCTGCAGGTACCATGCAGGGTCGAGGGCAGCATCCAAACCCTGTCAGAAAACAGGGTGGGGGGGTTCTGTGACCTTGTGGTTCCCCTCCGTGTGTTACTTGTCTGCAGGTTAGGGATGGGAACAGTCTGCAGCACCCCTGGTTAGTGTGGTTCTCACCTGTGCAGAACCAAAGTGAGCTCCCCTACCTGCCCGGAGTGCCAGGGGAAGAGCAAGCCCTTTCCTGGGCAAGTGTGAGTCTCTTAGGGGATGACAGTGCATGACAACCCTCAGCACAACCTAGATAGCAGGAAGGTGCCAAGGGCTCAGCCGGGCCTGGACACCCCTGCTCCCACTGCAAGAGTAACCTGATTGAGTGCATGCCTGGTCAAGCTGCTGCTGGGGTCTGCTGGTGCATGTCTCTCACCTGGATGGCTGCCTGCCTGCCTCCTTAAGCCCAGTGGCTCTTGCTCGGCAGGTCAGGTCATGCAGGCGGTATCAAACCATGCTCACTTCAGTAAGTCACTCTGGGCCATCGCCCGGAACACCCTTGTCAAAAGCTGGCCTGGGGTTGACCCCCAGTCCTATCGTGATCACTTAGGACAGGGGCTAGGGTGTCCCCACGCTGGGTGGTCGTTCTGCACCAGCCACTTCCCTAACCCGCTGATCACTGCATGGCGTTAAAACCATATACAATTTATTAAACAGCAGTTGAAAGAAAAACAAGCAACAAATGGAGAAGTTAAGGGAAACAAGGAACCCATTTGTGGGCATGGGAAACCCCACAAATGGCTGTTTCTGGGATGTTAAAAAAGCTCACAGTCTCTTCCTCACATGTCCCAGGTCTCCCTCCCAGCTCTGGCTCCATTGTGGTGATACCACAGGAAAGACACCTGCTCTGGCAGTGGCCATGCTCCCTCAGGGTCTAGATGTCAGGACCCTTGTGCCCAGCATCTGCCTTCCCACTGGGTCCATGTCCCAGCTTCTGAGTCCAGCCTTCAAAGCCCTCCTGTCTAGCAGCATCTCCCAGTGCTGGGCCCTCTGTCCACGGCCCCACTTTGATCTCTCCAGCTGCTTATTTAACTTGGCTGCCATGTTATTTGTGGCAGGTCCGGCATCCACTACCCTGGCTCTGTCCCCGCAACTCCATGCTGTAGCTCAACCCTGACTCCTCATAGGAGCAGTGCGTCTCTGCTGTCTCAGCTCCTGCCTCTTGTCTGCTGCAGCCCCACAGCTCTGCCTCAGCACTGCTGCTCTGCCTCCAGCCCAGCTCTGACTCTTCTGAGCTGCTTCTCTGGCCCAGGCTGGTTGCTAGACGTCTAATGAATTCATAGCCCAAAGTCACTAGAAAAAGAACCCAAAATAGTCCAATCTATTTATTGAAACAAAGGGATTATTTTTTATTAACACAGTGATCTGTTCATCAAGTAACAAATGAAATATTTTTTTAGCTATCTATTTCAGATTTTGATTTAAAAAAAAAAAGCTGCAAGCCCCAGCAGGAGTTGAAGCTATGAGATGAAAATCAAATTCACATTCAAAACCCTAATACTGGTACTTGTATCCTGACTGAGGGTTGGCAGATGTTTTAAACAAATAATGGCAAATAAGGGTGTTAAAAATAGCCCCAAAGGAGCCCAAAACATATGTAGTGTCAAAACAAAAATAACATTAGTATGCCAATATTTTATGTTGAATTAATTTGTTACTGTTTGTCTCTAAAAGGCAAGATTTCATCCTCGCTGTCTACATCTGAAGTAAAATGCTTCTGCTGAGGGTCCTACATCAGCAGTGACCCGTACAATCATTTCTTTTGTTGCTGTAAACTGTTCACAATAGATTTAGTATCATTGCATATACACTCTAGCAAGAAGAATATTTTCTAAAAGTTCCTCTTGCATCTTGTTGTGCAGTTTTGTTTTTATCAAGTTCCTCTGAGAAAACTCTCTTTCAGCTGCAGCGTTGCTAAAAGGTAGCGACAGCAATGAAAGAGCAAATGAGACAAGTTCACTAAAATCTTTGCACTCAGTGACAAAAGTGTGTTTGACCCAACCCAAAATTGCTCAAATTGGTTGTCAAGGGTATGAGGCCAGAGAACCACAGGCAAAAGTCTCCACTGCTACTTCAGCTGTCTAAGGACTCCACCAAACAATGGCAGATATGAGCTCTCTGCCAATTTATGTCTTGAAGAGCTGAGCAAAGTACAATCACATGGCAGTGGAAACAATTCAATCACCCGGATGTTTATTAGTAATCTCTGTTTCACCTGTTTCACAAACTCCAACATTAAATCTCAACACCAAAGTTTGACTTCATCAATGACGGGAAAAATTTAGTGCGTATTTTGAAAGTTTCAGATGACAAGTGACGCTAGTATCAACTGTGAAAATCAGTAATTTATTTGACTTAAAATTGATGTCATAGTTTAACAAAGCAATCCAGTTCTCAGAAATATTCATTTCCATTACTCTCACCAACAAGTACTAGTAGAATCTCTTCAATTCCTTCAGCAGATTTCCGAATTACCACTTTCCTACAGAAACATTTCGTTTATCCTCCAGGCTCCCTGAAGGATTGGAAGTAGAGAAATCAGGAAAATTTGGTTCATTGGACCACTGCACATATGATAAAGAAGCTCAGCATTGTAGTTTCTGTCTTTGTCTTTGATAATCTGAAAATATAACTTCAGTTCATCGAACCGATCAAGAAACTTGTTCACACGGAGTCCACCTTGTGTCAGAAAGCTGCAGTGTCTCCTGGTTGTCTGGAAGTCACGGAAAGGCTGCATGACATGGCATGCAGGGATGGCGACTGACAGTTGATGTGGAAAGAGATCAGATGATGGTCAGAGACAGGGATCTCAGCAATGGACAGAGCAGTGTTTGGTGATGGAGTGATAAGATGCTAAGTGTCTCATACTGTGAACTTCTGCAATGCTGAGCTCAGCCAAATGGGGACACAGCACCCTTGATTAAGGAGGAGCTATTCTTCCCCCTTTTGTCACACAGGTTTAAAGTTAGTGGTGCCAGGTATCATATTCTGCAGGGGCATTTGCCCACTTTGTCACGGAACTCTTTGGTTTTGACCCCATAAATGATAGAGTTGAGCATGGGGGGAAGGAGGAAATAGAGGTTAGCCAAGATGATGTGAAGATGGGGAGCAATGCCTTGACCAAACTGGTGTGTGAGAGTCGTGAAGAGGAACGGAATACAAGAAGTCAGCATCACAGAGATGTGGGCTGTGCTGGTGTCAAGGGTTTTCTGGTGGGCTTTCTTAGAGGAGATTTGGAGGATGGCCCTGGTAATCTGACCGTAGGACAGGGCAATGAGTGTCAGGTCTAAACCAGTGACTACAAATATTATCACCAAGCCATACGTCCTGTTGAGTGTGGTGTCCTCACATGACATTTTTTACACAACCATGTGCTCACAGTATGTGTGTGGGATAAAGCAGTTGTCACAGAATGGCTGCCTGCTCAGGAGAAGGGGAACCAGCAGAATTAAGAGAACAGCTCTTGTCAAACCCACGAGCCCTAGCTTAGCTATTCGTGAATTGGTGAGGATGGTGGCGTACCACAGAGGGTTACATATGGCAACATAGCGATCAAAGGCCATTGTCACGATCATGGCTGAATGTGTCATAGCACTCGCATGCAGGAAGAACAACTGGGTGAGGCAGCCACCCACAGTAATGCCTTTCAAATTGAACCAAAATATACACAGTGCCTTTGGCACGACGGAGGTCGATATTGCGATGTCTGAGTGCCAGCATGCAGAGCAGCAGGTACATCGGCTTGTGCAGGGTTTCTTCTTTCCCTACGACAAACAGAACCATGACATTTCCCAACAGGCCGATAATGTAGACCATAGAGAAAGGGATGGAAATCCAGAAGTGGGCAGCTTCTATGCCAGGGATGCCCGTTAGGATGAATGTTGAAGGGTCAGAGGGGATGAGATTGAAAGCTGCCATGAGGTGGCTGATGCGTCGATCAGGCTTTGAAATGCTCCAGGTGTCTGCAAAGGGAGAGAAGCACAATGAGGGGGTCACACGCTTTATAACAAATAGTACAGTAAATATTTTATGGTATTAACGATCCTGAAATGCAGTTGAGCAGTGAGGTGGCAACATTTACACATGGCACCCGATTATAGATCATAGGAAAGTCCAGAGAAGTCCTCAGAGGGAGCTAACCAAGCCAGGTGAAAGGTCAACATGAGGGCAGATGTTCTTCAGTGTCAATAACTGCAATGTGTATGCTCATTGGACGGGAAACTTGAATTCCTCGAACAGCTTACAGGATTCTAATTTAACTGTCTGAACACAGGAGGGGGACATGGGCTTTATGGTACACAGCTCTGTGAAGCCGTGCTCCCAGTTAAAGCCTCGACAGAAACTAAGCAAAAGCCTGGGATTCATGAGGAGTGAGATGGGGAATCATACAGAAAATACAGTGTCATGAGCTCAATCAGTCAATGTTTTACACTCCTCTGGGCTCCTCTCTATAGTACTGAGCATCCTTCTCACACAGGATATTGCAGAATTAGAGTGGTCCAGGGAAGGGCAATGAGAATGATCAACAGCCGGGGTCTCACATGGACTGGGATTGGTATTTTTACCTAAGAAAGGAAATGAATAAGAGGGGATATGAGAAAAGTGTATAAATTACTGACTCGTGGAGAGTAGATCGAGAATGTGTTCTCCCTGACTCATAACACAAGATTAAGAAGATATTCATTCAAGCTGAAATGTGGCAAATTCAGATCAGATTAAAACAAAATGCTTTCTTCACTCACTGCCTAATTAGACTGAGGAACTCCTTGCCACAAGAGGTAGTTGAGGCCATAAGGCAAGCAAGAATTAGGAAGGGTTTGGACATTTCCATGAAAAGTGAGACTATCCAGTAACAATTGGTACAGCTAAATAAATAGTTTGGAAAGCCTATAGGCCCACGTGTTTAAGGGTAAAAGCCAATCTCTAGTTGTCAGGCATTAGGGTAATACTCTCATGATGATTTTCCTCCCATCCACCTTTGACTGGGTTTCTTCCACCTTGTTCTGCAACACCTGACGCTGTCACTGTAAGACAGAGGACTATATGGATCATAGGTCTGGTCCACGATGGAACTGCTATATTGGATAGGAGCCAAGTTACCTTATGGAAATAGACATTATCCTGCAGGACTGTGACTTTGTGCTAAGCAGAATAGGCATGAAGGACACATAGGTCTTGGTATTTAGGGCTACAGAATGCACCTTTGTTACTTCCCTTGTTTCTTTTGGTGAGACACTCTCTTGCAGGCACCCAGCTTAGTCTGAGACATAAGTTACAGATGTTAACTTAGAAGTGTAAGCAGAGATATGTGTCAGCAACACAGCTGCTAACCCTTCTCATGCCTGATTATTGATTAAATTTGCAGATGACGCGGAAATTGGGGGTTCGTAAATAATGAAGAGGACAGGTCAGTGACTCAGAGCAATCTGGAATGGTTGGTAAACTGGGTCAAAGCATACAATGTGTGTTCTAATATAGCTATGTAGATACCTACATGTAGGAACTAAGAATGCAGGCGATGCTAACACGATAGGGGACTATCGTGGGAAGTGCAATGAATCTGAACAAGAATTGGGGGCATGAAGGGGAAACTAGCTAAATATGAGCTTCCATGCTTGTGACCCTGTGTCCAAAAGAGTGACTGTAATCCTGGGATGATACACAGGAGAATCTCAAGGAGAGGCTGGGACGTCATTTTACCTTGGTGTTTGGCACTGATGTGACTGCTGCTGGACTCCTGTGTGCAGTTCTGGTGTCCCCAGTTAAAGATGGATGTTGATACTCTGGAGAGGTTTCAGAGAAGAGTCACAAGAGTTAGTAAACGATTGGAAAACCTGCCTTATTTTGATAGACTTGAGGAGCTCAATCTAGTTAGTTTAAAAAGATGGTTAAGGGGTGACTTGATAACAGCCTGTAAGTACATACGAAGGGAATAAATATTTAATTATATGATTTTGAGGCTACCATATAGAGGGGTAACAGCATTTAATAGCTGGAAGTTACATCAATAGCATTCAACAACAACAACTGGAAACACCCAGGCTGCAGTTTTGTTGCTTGCCAGGGAAAACATTCCCTGAGAGCACCAAGCTGTGCACTCAGAGCTAGGAAAAATCCCAGTGCTGTCCTTGGACCAACAGTCTCAAGGTAAAACTTAATATCAGCACCCACAACCCCCAGCGCTACTCACCTGTCCCTGTATACTCCCTGATTGCACCGACAACCCTCAGAACTGGCTGTTTCTCTGTGTGCACCCCCTGCATGCCACCCACAACTACCAGCAATGCCTTCCTGCCCATTTACATCCTACTCCACAACCCCCACTGGTGCCCGCCTGTCCATGTACACCCCCTGCCTACTCCAGATCCAACAGCGCTTCCCCCCTGTCTATGTTGTCCCCCCACTCCCACAACTTCCAGCCCTGCCACACTGTGATACCCCTCACCCAGGTCTAAAACCAGGTGCCAAGCTCCACAGTGACAGCTCACAGAAATACCCTAAGACTAGGTTAAAGTCAAGGTCTCCCTGCACTGGAGAAAAGTGGGGGATCAGCCTGAAGATCCTTTCTGGGGGCAGAGGGACCCCAGCAGTTGCATCAGATGCAGCTCACCCTGTCAGAGGGGAAGAGAGTGGAGCAGACCCAGTGGCAGGGAAAGAGGACATAGAGACTGCAAGTAGCCAGCATGACTAATTCTTCCTCAAAATGGCACACAGTTTTAACATAATGCAGCCCGTTAGAAACCTGGACATACTTTCCTGAGGCTCCTTTTCCGTGTTGGCAATTGCTGATGTTAACCAAAGGCTGTACTACAGTTGCTCACAGGTGGAGGGATGGTGTGGATGGGGGATGGTGTCAGAGACAATCAGTTACAGTGTGGTCCACATAACATTACAATCTGACACACACTCCTTCCCCAGGAGGCCTCGTTACACCTTATTGGTCTGTGCATTAGGTAGGATCTCCATTTCCTATTTCACCCAGTTTCAGGGCTCCACGCCATTGTGATCTGGATACTGTGCATCACACCATCAAGCCTCCCCTATCACTCCCACCCCACACACTGTTTGTTCCTGAACCTCCTGATGAGTTTGCAAACATTGCCTGGTTTCCTCTAAGCCAGAAACATGTTTTTATTTCTATTTCATTTTGGTGCTTCACATCCCCTCCAGACTCAGAGATGCAGGGGCACAGAGAGAGCAGACCCCTCTGCTCCATGAAAAAAAAATGTTATCCTAATTGTTCTGAACCTTTAAGCCTGTGAGTCTGAGATTTCAGCGATTCCTCCATCAGTTCTTCTTTGGTCCAAATGAGCTCACCTATCCTTAGAGGTCACAGGACAATTCCAGTTGAAGTCACTGGAGGCTCATAGTTGGTGTAAATGACATCAGTTATGGAAGTCCCTACATGTGGACTTAGAGTGATCTCAATGGGGCCAAGGTTTCACCCTTAGTGTTTAACCTTTGGCTTCAGGTCCTTCTACAGAGAGTGCTATTCTGTAAGTGTGCTGAAAGAGTCTGAAGGAAACACTCAGTTTATGTGGCGTTCTGAGACCGGGCACAAAAGAACAGGATTTCAGAACATGTGGGCCCTAATTGTGCTCTCAGGGAAGCCTTTGTCAATCTGGAGTGATGCAGTGATGGCAGAATGTGAGAGCAGAATCTGGCCAGTGTACGGTCCATTCTTGTAATGAACCCTCTGGTAACACAGATACCCACTGCAGAGGCTTTGGCTATTCTACCTGAAAGCACAGTGAAGTTACTGAATTGGAAAACGTGAGTGAACAAGATCAAAAAACACACAGCTCCCAGAAAGGAAGCTACTGAGACAGATAGAAGGACACAGTAAGAGACAAAGAACTGATCTTAAAATCAAAGATTTGTCTAAGCCATTTCCAGTACATTTCTAGTTCCAATGTTGCCAGGTAAATCCCTTGGTGTTTTTGATAATAATAAACAGTTCAAGTCACTATCCTGGTGAATTCCTGCCCCGCTGGTTCTTGACATGAACCCTGGAACCCTTCCTGAGCCCTTAGCACTATCTTCAATGCAGAAACAGGCAATTCACCGAAATCCTGCTCTTCACGGAGAGGAATTCTCCTTTCTACGACAGGAAGGCAGAGCCCTGAGAATCAGCTCATGAATCTCACATGTCTGACACTCAACGTGCTGGGCAGCAACCTTTATGATTCCCCTGAACATTCCCTGTGGACTCTCAGGTTGGCAGGACTCCCAGAAAATTCCCTCGGCTCCATGATCAGCAGGAAGAGCAGAAAATAGACCAAGGAGGACATCAGCTTGAGAGCATCTCCTGGGAGTGAAGAAAAGATTCACCGATAGCAGGGACTCAGATTGTCAGGGAAATCAGAGTCTTGCAGACTGATCAGCCTAGAAGTTGATGATGGCTTTCTTTTCTGTGTGCAATGTACTGCCATCTGCTCTACGTTTGGGAATGCTTTCATGAGATACAGGACCAAAACACATTTTCAACTGATAGGACCATCATAGCGCTGCATACCACCCATTCAGTTGTAATATCCAGTCCATCAATCTTGGTGGAGGGAAATCTTTGTTTGTGCTTTTTGTTTTGTTTGTTGTTCGCTCTCAGGCCTGAGAGGAACGGGACATCATTCCAGACTCTCCAAATCTTTCTGAATCAGTCTCTCATGTTTCAAAATTGTAAATAATAGCCAGGCAAGGCAGATTAGTCTTATGTTTGTTTTCTCAACTTGTAAATGTTTCTTTTTGCTGGAAGGATTTTTACCTCGGTTTGCTGTAACTCTGAATCTGAGGCTAGAGGGGCCTTCCTCTGGGCTATATAAAATCTAAGTACCCTGTAAAGCATTTTCCATCCTGATTTTACAGAGATAATTTTTTACCTTTTCTTTCTTTAATTAAAAGCTTTCTTTTTAAGAACCTGATTGATTTTTCCTTGTTTTAAAATCCAAGGGATTGGGTCTGAACTCACCAGGGATTGATTGGGGGAAAGGAGGGAGGATGGTTAAATTCCTCATTGTTTTAAGATCCAAGGAGTTTGGATCTGTGTGAAGCCTCTCCAGGCAACCCAGGGAGGGGAAAGTCTGGGGGGAAAGAAGGGGAGAATGATTAATTCCTCCTTGTTTTAAGATCCAAGGAGTTTGGATCTGTGTTTCCCAGGGAAGGTTTCGTGGGAACGGAAGAATGCCAGACACAGACTTCTGGCTGGTGGCAGCATACCAGATATAATCTAGTAATTAAGCATAGAAGTGTTCATGCAGGTCCCCACTTTTTGTACTCTAAAGTTCAAAGTGGGGAAAAAACCTTGACAGTGGCCCATTCACTATGGTGGTATTTTAGGTAGCTGTGCCCGACTGGGGTGAGAACACAGTGATAAAGAATCAAATAACTGCTACATCTGGATCTTTTGTTTGGGCTGCAGTCCCTCAGCCATGCTTATATTAATAATATGTGGAGATATATCTATCTCATAGAACTGTAAGGGACCCTAAAAGGTCATTGAGCCCAAGCCCCTGCCTTCACTAGCAGAACCAAGTACTCATTCTGCCCCAGATCCCTGAGTGGTCCCCTGAAGGATTGAATTCACAACCCTGAGATTTAGCAGGCCAATGCTCAAACCGCTGAGCTATCCCTTCCCAGCTTGTGTCACTTGTGCCGAGGGGCCTAATCTGGGCTCTGGAAGGTATCAGTGTGATGGCTTGTCACCCCTGGGGTGCAGTCCGGAAGCTCTGGGAACTGCTGCACCCCTCTAACCACCCATCTGGGCTGGCCATTTTTCACACTGCTTTACTGGTGATTCAACCTCTCTAGGTCCTGTTATCACCCAACCCAACAGTATATGGTGCCACACACTCAACTGAGCTACCCAAGGGCTTACCTAAGGCACTCAAGGACAAAAAGGAGACACCTGCCAATTTCCCAGCTCCTCAGGTTCATAAGATCCACTGGAGTGTAAACCCAGGGATCTGTACAATATAAACTCATTAATAGAGTTTTCCCTTCCCTTGGTGTGGGAAGGATATGCAACAAGCCTGTATTAACTAAGCTGGGATTTTTCCCAGACACGTCACTCAAAGGCACACTAGTTTTGATAAAGCAGAGAACAACTTTGAGAACAGAAAGTTAAATTGTAAGTGATTATAAATGATAGCAAAGAGATTACCTAACAAATTACCTAGCAAATAAACAAAACCACAGACTAAATAGATGGGAAACTAGATATATTTGATACTACATAGATTAAATATGAATTAGCAATTTGTCACCCTGGCTGGTTTTCACACACAGGATAGAAATCATTTTAGCCTGGGACCAGCACTTCCCCCAGTTCAGTCTTTGTTCTAAATGAGTGAGGAAAACCTCCGATAAAGAAACCCCCCAAAATTTGCTCTTTACAAGAATGGCCATCCAATGGTCCATCTAGACCAGTATCCTGTCCTTCAACATGGCCAATGCCAGATGCTTCTGCGGGAATGAACCATATAAGTATTTATCAAGTAATCCATCCCCTATCACCTCTTCCATAGGGAATCTTCAGGGCATGGTTATGCATCCCTGCTCATGCTGGCTAATAGCTATTGACGGACCCATCCTTCACAAATGTATCTAGTTCTTTTTCCAGTCCTTTTATAGTATTTGCCTTCACAACATCCTCTGGCAAGGAGTTCCACAGGGTCACTGTGCATTGTGTGAAGAAACTCTTTATTTTGTTCTTTTTATACCTGCTGCCTATTAATTTCATTTACGGAAGATGTTTCATAGCCCTAATTATTTCTGTTGCCCTTCTCTATAGCTTTTCCAATTCCAGTTTACTTTTTTGAAATGGAATGACCAGATCTGCATGCAGTATTGAAGATGTGGGCATACCATGAACTTATATAGAGGAAAGACGATATTTTCTGTCCAATTATCTACTCTTTCCCTAATGATTCCCAACATTCAGGTAGCTTTTTTGACTGATGCTGAGGATTGAGTGGATGTATTGCAGAGAATTAGACATAATGATTCCAAGGTCTCTTTTTTAAGTGGTAACAGCTAATTTAGACCCCATCATATCTTATGTAAAGTTGATTATGTTTTTGAAAGTGCATTACTTTGCATTTCTGAACATTGAATTTAATCTGTCATTTTGTTTCTCAGTCACCCAGTTTTGTGGGATCTCATTGTAACTCTTTTCAGTTTACGTTTACCCCTTTCTCCAGATCATTTATGAATAAGTTGAATACTAGTGGTCCCAGCTGTGCGCAGATGTTTGGTTCTATGTGTGTGTTCTCCCTGTGTGCTGTCCCAGCTCCGCACAGACACTTGGCACTGCAGACCTCAAGTGAACCGTGCAACGACCATAATATCCCTTAAGGTACGAAGGCTCGCAGCCAGGTTTATTGTCAACAAAGCAAGGTAATAACAGCTGCCAAACTCTACAAGGATACTAAGACATGTATGTCCATGACAAGGACACAGCTCAGTCAGTGGTGGAACTTCCCTCTGCCCCCTAGCCTGGCTAAAAATATTCCATCTCAGATTCATCTTTATACCTGATGCAAACAAATTACGTACTGTCATCCTGGCCTTATCTTTTAGGAGGGTTATTGTGTTTCTGTTATCCTTGGGGAACATTTTTGACTGATATCTAGATGTTCTGGTACCACTTAATATTGGGATGTTTTTTGCATGAGTTCTCTGTACTTAGCCCTTCTTAGGAATGTGTATTTCTGCAATATCTGCTCTGTTCATGCCAAATTCTGTGAGAGGGTCCTGCCTCATAACAGGCCTCTGATACAAGGGCTTATGTCTCATATTCTCTTCCTACTACACCAATATAACATCTGGTCCTGGTGACTTATTACTGTTTAATTGATCCATTTGTTCCAGCACTTCTTCTAATGACACTTCACTTTGCGACAGTTCCTTAGATTTTGTTACTTAAAAGAATGACTCAGGTTTGGGAATCTCCCACACATTCTTAGCCGTGAAGACCGATGCAAATAATTCATTAATTTTCTCCGTAATGGTCTTATCATCCTTGAGTGACCTTTAGCATCTCCATCATCCAGTGGCCTCTCTAGTTGTTTAGCAGACTTCCTGCTTCTGATGTACTTAAAGCAATTTTTACTATTATGTTTTGAGTCTTTGGTTCGTCATTCATTAAATTCTTTTTTGGTCCATCTTAAAGGTTACAAGGAAAACAAGAGCACCAGGGGTTAGCACAGAGGAATTCACAAGCCATAACAAAATAAAAGGGATAAACCTAATTGCATCTTGCTGGACATTTCCTGATCTACTTACATATCTGGAGTTTTAAATGAGTAGTTTCTAGGTATGATACTGATAATTTTTTCATACCTGGCCCATGTTTCTTACAGCATAGCTGCAGCCCTCTCTGCCTCTCCCTGGGAGAACAATAGTCAGACAAAACAAGACATTTTTCAATTTTAAAAAGTTCTAGCCTTCCCATTCGCTCTTTTGCCCATGTGCCAACTCACTTCCTTTTATCTATGGATAGCAGTGAGACTTTTTAACCCTTTACAGGTAGAGTAATTAGAGAACAGCTACTAAGAGGGATTTTATAGCTGTTGTCTGGATGGGTGTTCATAAAAGGGAGCTATCACTCCTTCATGTGTCACACCCTTGCTCTGTGCTATCTTCCCAACCTGCCACTGATACAGCTATTGCTTGTAGGTTTGGGAGGCCTTCGTTGGCAGAATACTCCTGCTTTTGACAAAAGAGGAGAATATTATACCCTGTTGGGTTCAGTAAGCTGCATGTGAAATTCTCTTCTTCTGCCACTAAAGCTACACAAGATTCAAACTCCTGGGGCTTGATTTCAATCTCAGTTACTGCACTGTAAATGCAGAGTAACTTCAATTAAATCTGAATATTCATACTACCCTGGCTTAACCAGGAGATCTTCAATTATATAAAAATCCAAAAAAGTGTCCTACAACAAGTGGAAACTAGGTGAAGTTACAAAGGATGAATATAAACAAATAACACAGTATGTAGGGACAAAATTAGAAACACCAAAGCAATACAACGAGATCATGCAATCATAGAATCATAGAAGATTACGGTTGGAAGAGACCTCAGGAGGTGTCTAGTCCAACCCCCTGCTTAAAGCAGGACCAACCCCAACTTAATCATCTACACCAGGGTTTTGTCAAGCCAGGGCTTAAAAACCTCTAAGGGTGGAGATTCCACCACCTCCCTAGGTAACCCATTCCAGTGCTTCACCACCCTCCTTCTGAAATAGTTTTTCTTAATATCCAACCTAGATCTCCCCTCACTGCAACTTGAGACTATTGCTCCTTGTTCTGTCATCTGCCAAACAGAGAACAGCCCAGCTCCATCCTCTTTGGAACCCCCTTCAGGTAGGTGAAGGCTGCTGTCAAATACTGCCCCCCATGCTTGGCTTATACAGACTAAATAAGCCCAGGTCCCTCAGCCTCTCTTAATAAGTAAAACTAGCTAGAGACATAAAGGGCAACCAAATAAATAAATAAATAAATAAAATTCTGCAAATGCATTGGAAGCAAGAGGAAGACGAAGGACAGGGTAGGGCTGTTACTCAGTGAAAGGGGGTGGGGGAATAATAACAGAAAATGTTGAAATTGTAGAGGTGCTCAATGACTTATTTGTTTTGGTTTTCACCAGGAAGTATGGTGGTGAGTGGACATTTAACCCAGTGAATACCAAGGAAAATCAGGTAGAACCAGGAGAGGATAAATAGAGAAAGAACAATTTAAAAAAAAAAGTTGGACAAATTAGATGTCTTCAAGTCACCAGGGCCTGATGAAATGCATCCTTGAATACTCAAGGAGTTGACAGAGGAGATATCTGAATCGTTAGTAATTATCTTTGAGAAGTCATGGAAGATGGGAGAGATTCCAGAAGACTGGAAAAGATCAAATATAGTACCAATTTATAAAAAGGGAAATAAGGAGAACCCAGGGAATTACAGACTAGTCAGATTAACTTCTGTAAGGGTAATGGAGAAAACAATTTAGCAATCAATTTGCAAACATCTAGAAGATAATAAGATGATAGGTAACAATCAGCATGGATTTGTCAAGAACAAATCATGTCAAACCAATGTGATAGTTTTTCTTGACAGCGTAGCAAGCCTGGTGGATAGAGTGGAAGTGGTAGATATGATAAAGCTTCAGTAAGGCTTTTGATACTATCTCTCATGAACTTCTCATAAACAAACTGGGGAAATGCAACCTAGATGGAGCTACTATAAGGCGGATGCAAAATTTGTTGGAAAACGGTTCCCAGAGAGTAGTTATCAATGCTTCACAGTCATGCTGGAAGGTACAATGAGTGGGGTCCCTCAGGGATCAGTTCTGGGTCCATTTCTCTTCAATATCTCCATCAATGATTTAATAATGGCATAGAGAGGACACATAAAGTTTGAGGATGATACCAAGCTGGGAGGGGTTCCAAGTGCTTTGGAGAATAGGATTAAAATTCAAAATGATCTGGACAAACTGGAGAAATGGTTTGAGGTTAATAAGATGAAATTCAATAAGAACAAATGCAAAGTACTCCATTTAGGAAGAAATAATCAGTTGCACACATACAAATGGGAAATGACTGCCTAGGAAGGAGAACTGTGGAAAAAGATCTGGGGGTCAAAATGGACCACAAGCTGAATATGAGTCAATAGTTTAACGCTGTTTTGAAAAAGTGAACATCATTCTGGGATGTATTAGATGGAGTGCTGTGAGCAAGACAAGAGAAGTAATTCTTCCTCTCTACTCTGCGCTGATTAGGCCTCAACTGGAGTATTGTGTCCAATTCTGGGTGCCACAATTCAGGAAGGATGTGTACAAAGTGGAGACACTCCAGAGAAGAGTAACAAATAAGCTTAAAGGTCTAGAAAACATAACCTGTGAGGGAAGATTGAAAGAAATTGGGTTTGTTTAGTCCAGTAAAGAGAAGACTGAGAGAAGACATGATAACATCTTTTAAGTATGTAAAAAGTTGTTACAAGGAGGAGGGAAAAAAAATTGTTTCTCTTAACGTCTGAAGATAGGACAAGAAGCAATGGGCTTAAATTACAGCAAGGGAGGTTTAGGTTGGATATTAGGAAAAACTTCCTAACTGTCAGGGTAATTAAGCACTGGAATAAATTGCCTAGGGATGTTGTGGAATCTCCAGTTTTGGAGATTTTTAAGATCATGTTAGACAAACACCTGTCAGGAATGGTCTAGATAATACCTCTTCCTACCACGAGTGCAGGAGACTGGACTAGATGGCCTCTCGAGGTCCCTTCCAGTTCTATGATTCTATGATTCTATGATCAGGGATAATTGGGGCTGTCAATTAATCACAGTTAAATCAAGTGATTAATTTATTTTGTGTTAACTTGATTAAAAAATAATCATGATTAATCACAGTTTTAATTACACTGTTAATACCAGAATACCCATTTAAATTTATTATAAATATTTTGGATGGTTTCATACATTTTCAAATACATTGATTTCAATTACAGCACAGACTACTAAGTGTACAGTGGTAACTTTATATTATTATTTTTATGACAAATATTTGCACTGCAAAAAGATAAACAGGATTTTTAATTCACCTCATCCAAATGCTGTAGTGCAATCTCTCTACCATGAAAGTGCAGCTTACACATGTAGATTTTTTGTTACATAACTACACTCAAAAATAAAACAATATCAATCTTTAGAGCCAAGAAGTCCACTCAGTCCTACTTCTTGTTTAGCCAATCAGTAAGACAAACAAGTTTGCTTACATTTATGGGAGATAATGTGGCCCGCTTCTTATTTACTGTGTCACCTGAAAATGAGACCAGGTGTTCACAGGGCGCTGTTGGCTCTGGCATTGCAATGTATTTCCATGCCAGATACGCTAAACACCCATATCCCCTTTCATGCTTTGGCCAAAATTCAGAGGACATACTTCTGTGCTGATAATCCTCTTTAAAAATATGTTAATTATATTTGTGACCGAACTTCTTGGGAGAGAATTCTATGTCTCCCACCCCATGGTTTTACCCGCATTCTGCCATACGTTTTGTGTTATGGCAATCTCAGATGATGACTCAGCAAATATTCATTTAAAGAACATTTTTACAGCAGATTTGACAAAATGCAAAGAAGGTACCTATGTGAAAATTCTAAAAATAGCTACAGCACTTGACCCAAGCTTTAAGAATCTGAAGTGCCTTCCAAAATCTGAGAGAAACTAGGTGTGCGGTCTGCTTTTGGAAGTCTTGTTTGAGTTAAGTACACTGTTAGCATTGAAAAGAAGGATCAGGAGGACCCAGAAGCTGATTAAGTAAATGAGCTTCTTTATTGTAGTACTTGTTCCCCTTGACCCAATTGTCGAGTAAACTGTGATTTAGTCACATCACGCTCTTTTATCTAAGTTAATATTGAAATACTCACTTTTACTACAACACTCGCAAAACATTATTTGATAATACGAATGCCTATATGATGAATCTTAATGGCTATATACTGAATATAATTATACCCGCCCTTGTTTACTGTTGATGGCATTAAGCATATTATTCAGACATTTATACCTTGAAGATACATTTCTTTGCAGTAATTGTAGCCACAGATTCCCTTAATCAGCAGTTCACAGAGGAGGGAGGAAGGGGCCATGACCCCGAGCTCTTTTATGTGGCTGGAAGAGGAAGGGAGGGGGGAGATAACACTTCTTCACACAAAGCGGATTTTTCAGACAACCATATTCCTTATGCAGTGGCAATGCTTGTCTATCCTTAACATGCAGAAGGAAAGGGAAAGGATGGCAACTTTGTCTATCAAGCAAAGAAATAGTGCTTGCCTCATCCTACACCCTATTACCATGATAGCGGTTACTCAGGTCTTTACTGAACCCTTAACTACCCCTACAAACACTCTCACTGCAGATCTGACAAAACGCAAAGAAGGTACCAATATGAGATTTCTAAAGATAGCTACAGCACTCAACCTAAGGTTTAAGGATCTGAAATGTCTTCCAAAATCTGAGAGGGGCGAGGTGTGGAACATGGTGTCAGAAGTCGTAAAAGGGAAACACTCCAATTCAGAAACTATAGAACACAAACCATCAAAAAAGAAAATCAAGCTTCTGTTGGTGGCATCTGACTGAGATGATGAAAATGAACAAGTGTCAGTCCGCACTGCTTTAGATTGTTACCAAGCAGAACCCATCATCAGCATGGAAACAACCAGTGGGGAGCAGGTAAAAAAAGCTGATGGCTGGTGAACCAAACAGAAGGCCCTCATAAGCCAGATGTGGCCCATGTGCCACCAATAGAAGAACAATGAGGTAGGGAGTTCTATTTTAAATTCAATATAATTTGCATCAGTCTTATCATATCATGGGGGATGAGGTTTTGTTTTCTGGCTGTACAAAGTAGAGGAATTCGGGTTGTAATACAGATCACCATCCGTGTTTCATGCTGTGTTTGGTACCTCCCCTTGTACTTTTCTTCTGATGTTTCAGAGAAAATATCCCTGTTCAGCACCTGTCTTTGTAGTTTTACTCCTGATGTTTTGGAGAAGATATCGCTATTCATAGCTTTTGTCAAACCATCTTATCATGTGCTAGATTTGGGTGTTCTTGTGCTGGCCTGCTGGAATGTACTTATATGTTTGCAAAAAGAACAGGAGTACTTGTGGCACCTTAAAGACTAATAAATTTATTTCAGCATGAACTTTCAAGGGCTACAGCTCACTTCTTCAGATGCATAGAATGGAACACACAGACAGGAGATATTTATACATACAGAGAACATGAAAAGGTGGAAGTACGCATACCAACTGGAAGAGTCCAATCAATTGAGATGAGCTATGATCAGCAGGAGGAAAAAAACCTTTGAAGTGATAATTGAGATGATCCATAGAAGGTATGAGTAGAACTTAATATAGGGAAATAGATTCAATAAGTGTAATGACCCAACCATTCCCAGTCTCTGTTGAAACCTAAGTTAATTGTATCTAATTTGCATATTAATTTGAGTTCAGCAGTCTCTCTTTGGAGTCTGTTTTTAAAATTTTTTTGTTGCAAAATTGACACCTTCAGGTCTGTCACTGAGTGGTTAGAGAGGCTGAAGTGTTCTCCCACTGGTTTTTGAATGTTATGATTCCTGATGTCAGATTTGTGTCCATTTATTCTTTTGTGTAGAGATTGTCCAGTTTGGCCAATGTACATGGCAGAGGGGCATTGCTGGCACATGATGGCATATATCACATTGGTAGATGTGCAGGTGAACAGCACCAGATGGAGTGGCTGATGTGATTAGGTCCTATGATGGTGTCACTTGAATAATATCCAACCTAGACCTCCCTCACTGAAACTTGAGACCATTGCTCCTTGTTCTGTTATCTGCCACCACTGAGAACAGCCTAGATCCATCCTCTTTGGAACCCCCCTTCAGGACCTATGGGAGAAACAAAAAAGGAGAACCTTCCTTGACTGTTTTTAGTTCTTACAAGCACACTAAGGCAATGAGAATATCAGACAGCTGAAAATGGCAGGGCTAAATCAAAATGGGTCTGACAGCTGTGTGTTCCTGTGTTGGACCCACTGTTAGGTGAATGTAATTGCAGGTTTCCATCCCAGTGAACTGAAATAGCTACAAAAGTAAATGCAGGGCTAAAATGTGATCCAGAGGGCACTGATGGATTGCTCTGTAAATATGCACATGACCATGAGATGGTCAAGTTCAAGATCCTGGCAAAAGAAGGAAAGGAGGGCAACAGGATATAGACTACAGACTTCAGAAAAGCAGATTTGACTCCCTCAGGCTAATAAGAGGGGGAAAGGAGTCCAGGAGAGCTGACTGTATTTTAAAGAAAACTGACGGAGGGCACAGGAACAAAGCATTCCGATGTGCAGAAATAATAGCTAATATAGCAGGTGACTAGCTTGGCTTAACAGTGAATTCTTTGGACATAACTAAGGGGTACTGGCAAGTGCTGCTAGATGACCCAGCCAAGGAAAGGTCAGACTTCATCACCCATGTAGGGCTGCATGAATTTAATGTGCTCCCTTTCGGACTGTGAAATGCACCTGCCACTTTCCAGAGATTGATAAATAGCCTTCTGGCTGGATTTGGGGAATTTGCAGTCACCTAACTTGATGATATGGTCATATTCTCAGATTTATGGGCAGAACACCTGGAACATCTCCAAGCTGTCCTCCAGCACATAGGGGAGGCAAGATTGACTGTTAAGACCAAAAATGTTAAATAGGCCTAAACAGGATAACATACCTTTGACATCAGGTGGGTCAAGGAACTATTAATCCCTTACAGGCTTAAGTAAATGCTACCCAAAATTGTCCTGTCCCTAAGTCAAAGAAGCAGGTCCAATCCTTCTCGGGCTTGACCAGGTATTACCGATTATTTGTACCACACTACAACTAAATTGCCACCCCACTGACAGACCTAACCAGGAAAAAGCAGCCAATGCAGTTCAGTGGACTGAGAAGTATTAGGAAGCCTTTAAGCAGCCTAAGGAGGCCCTTACATCTAATCCTGTCCTAAGGGCCCCTGACTTCGACCAACCTTTTGTCATAACCACAGATGCATCCAAGCATGGTTTAGGATCAGTTTTAATGCAGGAACTCATAAAAACAAATAGCATAAAGCCACCAGGCCCTATATAGTTTTATTCCCCAAGGGAAAACATTGCAAAAAGGAGCAAAGATACACCCCTTAGTAACTAAATATATACATGCTATTGCTAAACACAAGGATGAGTGTAAAAGGATGGCAGTAACAATTGTAATTATAGAATAAAATTTCCCTCCACAGAAGTTTAATTTTTTAAGTATTACCATGTCTTAAGAAGATCAAACACTAGCCCAACAGAAGGCAAATGTAATTTAAGAAATGTTTGTGCCCACTGACATAATTTCTTTATAATCTTTTTTATAACTGTCAGAACATGATCAAATCTTCAAGCCTATCTTTGCTTCCACAGCAGGTCCACTGTATAAACTTCTAAAAAAGGGGATTGCTTGGGCCAGGATGGACCAGCATGTGGATAAATTTGCAAAAATTGAAGCAAGCTGTATTGTAAGCATCTGTGCTGGTTGCAAACCAAATCACTTAGAACAGGGATTCTCAACCTGTTTCTTCGGAGCTGAACTCCCCCGCCCTGCCCACAACATCTATAAAAACTCCACTGCCTATATGTGCCACTACAACTAGTTTTCTACACATAAAAGCCAGGACTGGCATTAAAGGGTAACAAGCAGTGCAATTTCCTGGGTCCCCATGCCACACGGGCCTCCAGGAAGCAAAGTTGCACAGGCTTCGGCTTTAGACCCAGATGGAAAGGCTCAGGGCCCTAGTGCTAGCACATTGGACGTGGTTACTACGTGTTAAAGATATAACAATGACCCCAGTATGGACCCTATCTCTGTTGCTGGATGCCCTATTTTATTCTGGGAACCCACATGTGTGCCCAGATGTTGATTAAGGAAAAACCTTAACCCAGTTTCTAACATTAATATCTCCCAAAATTAAAATCTGAGAAGCATATTGCTCTTTCATAAATGAATCCAACCACTATGATCAGGAGAAACTAATATTGTCTTGTTATTGATTGATTCTACAAACGGATGGAAGCATTTCTCCTTAAGGGAAATGCTGCTTTAGCCACAACAAAACACTTGGTGAAACAAGTCTGCTCTCACTGGAAACTCCCCTCTAGGGTAGCATCAGGTAGAGGAACACATTTTACTGGGCAAGTGTTCCAAAAATGTTTTCAGCTGTTGGAAGTGCAACAAAATTGAATTAGTTGGGAATTGGTCCTGCTTTGAGCAGGAGCTTGGACTAGATGACCTCCTGAGGTCCCTTCCAACCCTAATATTCTATGATTCTCTGATTTCATATAGATCTCAATCATCCAGAATACTAGAGAAAACAAATTGCAAATTAATATTGCGGAAACTGGCAGATGCCAATGGATGCAAGTGGAATACTCTAATTCCACTCATTTTAATGACACTCAGGACAACTCCCATTATCTCTACACATCATACATTCTTTGAGATGATGATTGGGTGAATCACGTGAATGCTAGAGCATATTTTATGGCATACCAGTGGCACACAGCTAGAGAAAGTCAAACTGAAAATCATTACATTATAGAAACATTTGAATCAGGTTCTCTTGCAGGTAGCTATAAAATTGGGAAAATCCAAACAGAAAGAAAAAGTTTATTTTGATAATAGGCAAAGAAAGAATGCTTGAGAAATTGAAAATCAGGCGATGATACTCTGTATCAGAACACAACTTATGTAACCAAAAACTGGGCCTCATGATATTATGAATAGACTCAGTTCCTCTGTATACAGAATCAGAAACAAAAGGAAAAGTAGATAAATGATGTCATGCTAATAGAATTTAAATTGTTCCAGAAAAGAAATCTTTCTTCACAGGCAGAGGAACCGGAGAGGTTCACCACAAAAGAGGAAGTAAAGGATCAGAGAAAGCCACTCCAGTACCAAGATACTGGTAAAAACCTTTGATGACAGTATCGTGGGAGAAGAAAGCCTTCCCCAGGCCCTTTGGCCTGCATTGATTCAGGATTGCATCATTTGACTTCCAGAAAGTGGCAGTGAATTTTGTGAGTATAGTGGACTGGATATTAACAACTGCATGGGTGGAATGCAGCAGTATGCTAGTCTTGTCTATGGTAGCATTACCACACAGAGTGCAGATGGCAGTACATTAAACACAAAAAAGAAAGCCATCATCAATTGCTAGACTGAACAGTCTGCATGACTCAGTTTGCCATGACAATATGAGCCCCTGGTATCGGCAAATAATTTCCTAACTCCCAGGAGGGCTCTCAAGTCGAAGTTCTCCAGGGTCTATCTTCTGCTCTTCCAACTGCTCATGAAGTCAAGGGAATTGTCTGGGAGTCCAGCCAACTAGAGAGTCCACAGGGACTGTACAAGGGAATAATAAAGGTAGTTGTCCAGCACGGCGAGTGTCAGAGATGTGAGAGTCATATAGTGATTCTCAGGGCTCTCCCTTTCTGTCACAGTAAGAAGATTTTCTCTCTCTGCTGGCCAGGATTTTGGTGAGTTGTCCTTCTATCTGTCTCAGTAGCTTCCTTGGGGGTTGGGGGGTTGTGTGGTTTTTCCTCTGGTTCATTCAAGTTTTTCAATTCAGGAACTTCATTGCCCTGGTAGGTAGTACAGCCAAAGCCTCTGCCGTGGGTATATGTGTAACCAGAGGGTTCATAAAAAGAATGGATGGCAAACTGGCCAAATTCTGCTCCCACCTTTTATCTTCAGTGGGTCACTGAAGATTGAGAAAGGCTTCCCTGAGAGCAAAATCAGAGCCCCTGTGTTTTGAAATTCCCATCTTTTATGCCAGGTCTCAGAACACCACATGCACTGGCGGTTTCATAGCGCGCTCTGTAGCAGGACCCAACTCTGTGATTTATGCAACCTGAAGCCAAAAGTTAAACATTAAGGGTGAATCTGGTCCTTTTGAGTTCAATGACAAAACTCCCAACATGGCCAGGAGTTCACTCTAAATCCACATGTAGGGACTTAAATAAATGGCCTGATTTACACCAGCCATGAGCCTCCAATGACATCAACTGGAGTCATCCTGTGGCCTCTAATGGTGGGGGATGACATCTGGATCAAGGAAAAACCGACAGGAGAGTTGCTGAAAACTCACAGGCTTAGAGGTTCAGAACAATTAGGAAAAAAAAATTAAGAGAGGAAGCTGGGTCTGCTCTCTCCACACATCTGCATCCCTGGGTCTGGAGAGGACAGGAACCAACAAAAAGCTGTAAAAATAAAAGCATGTTTCTGGCTTGGAGGGAACCAGGCAGTGTTGGAAATCTCACTGAGGGATGTCCAGGAAAGCAAAATGAGTGTGTTTGGGGAAAACATGTGGTATCCAGATCACAGTGGCTCCGAGTCCTGAAACTGGGTGAAATAGTGACTGGACATCCTGCCTAACACATTAATGAGGCCTCCTGTGGTAGGGGGATATCTCAGACTGTAACAGAATGTGGACCACACTGTCACAGATGGTCTCTGACACCTTCACTCATCCGGACCATCTCTCCTTCTTTGAACAACCCCACTACAGCCTTGAGGTAATGTCAGCAATTGCAGACACAGAAAAACAGCCTCAAGAACGTGTGTCCAGCTTTCTAACTGCCTGCAATACACTAAAATTTTGTGTTATTTTTCTAGGGAGAGTTACTCACGCTGGCTCCTTTTAGTCTCCACATCCTCTCTCCCTCCCACTGGTTCTGTTCCTCTCTTTCCCAGCACAGGCAGAGCTGCTGCTGGGGTTCACTTTTCCCCCAGAAAGGCAGGTCAGACTGATCCTCCCCGTTTTTCCCCGGTGCAGGCAGACACTGAGTTTAACCTAGTTTGAGGAGATATTGATATGAGTTGTTGCCATGAGGTCTGGCACTTGGTTTTGGTCCTGGGTGAGGGGTATCACTGTGTGGCTGGGCTGGACATTGTCGGGGTGGGGGGGCCTACATGGGCAAGTGGCCAGCACTGGGAGTTGTGGGGCAGGTAGTGGAATGCACACCGGCAGACAGGCGGCACTGAAGGCTATTGGGGCGTGGAGCAGGATGTATACGGATAGACAGGTTGTGCTGGGGGTTGTGGGGACAGGCAAGTGGTTTCCAGGGACAGGCAGGCAGTGCTGAGGGTTGTGAGGGTAGGCAGGGGTTGTATATGGACTGGTGGGCAGTACTGGTGGTTGTCGGGGCAGACAGGGGGTATATACGGACAGGAAGGCAGCGCTGGGGGTTGTGAGGGCAGGGAGCAGGGTATATATGGACAGGCAGGCAAGGCTGGGTGTTGTGAGAGCAGGGAGCAGGGTATATACGGACAAGCAGGCAGTGTTGGGGGATAAGAGGGCAGGGAGCAGGGCACACATAGACAGGCAGGCAGGGCTGTTGAAGTTAAATTTTTCATTGTGATTGTTGGTCTCAGGCCACTGCTGGGACCTTCTCTGGCCCCAAGAGTGTTTCTGAGGGACTCAGGGTCTCTTTGCCCTGGCGGACCACAGAACTGCAGCCTGGGTGTTTCCAATTGTTTTTGTTGTATGTTTTTAGGTAACTTCAGGTATTTCACTGGTGGAATGAACCATTGATCTTTGTATGACACTGCACCCCATATTCTTCAAAGTGATGTTATTATGATGTGATTATTGCATAGACAAGTCCTGTATCCTATTCGTAGGTAAGTATCATTTTTGTATCGGAAGTTATGAATATTGACTACATATCTGTATTTCAATGTAGTTACACCTGGATAACAACTCTGGGCAAAATGCTTCCAGGCTAGACAGATGGTTCTGAAGGACCTATTCCAGGCACTGGGTGTTCTGGGGCATGGAGTGTGATAGACACTGAAGGTTATCGAGGTGGGTCCAGGGGTATTCATGGAGAGGCTGGCATCGATGGGGGTTATGGGGACAGGCAGTGGCTATACAGGAATAGGAGGGTAGCATTGGGAATTGCGGGGGTGGGAAGCAGTGCGTACACGGACCGGCAGGCAGCGCTGGTAAGCACTTTGCAAAATAAGAAAAAAATTAAAAACTGAGAATTTCCCCTCTAGGAAAAATGTTAAAGTTACAAAAAACAGGGATAAACCTCCCTCTTAGTACAGGGAAAATTTACAATCTAAAACAAAAGCTAATCTAATGCAATATTTGCTATTACTTACTAGTTCCAGAATACTAGATGCTTAGTTAAGATATGCTTAAACAGACTTATTTTCCCTGCTCCGGTTCTCTGCTGAGTCCCAGAGAACAAAGACAAAAACCTCCCCCTCATAAGAGTTGAAAGTATCTTCTTCCCTTTTTGGTCCTTTTGCTCAGATGCCAACAAGGTTATCTGAGCTTCTTAACCCTTTCCAGGTAAGGAGGGATTATATGCTCACTTAGCTGTCTGTTTACGACAGCTGGGGATTGTGGAGACATGGAGCAGAGTGTACAAGGATAGGCAAGAAGTGCTGGGGATTGTGGGGCAGGCAGGGGGTGCACAGGGATAGACAGGAAGTGCTGGAGGTTGTGGTGCAGGCAGGGGGTGCACAAGTCAGGCAGGAAGTGCTGCGGGTTGTGGGAGCAGCGAGTAGAGTGTATCCAGACAAGTGGGCAATGCTAAGGGGGGTTTACAAGGAGAGGGGGCAGTGCTAGGGATTGTGAGGGCTGTTACACTGACAGGCAGGTAGTGCTGGTGGGTTCTAGAGGCTGGGAGTGGAGCATGAAGGGACAGACAGGCAGCGCTGAGGGTTGTGGGACAGGCAGGGGGTGTGCAGGGACAGGAGAGCAGCTCTGGGTGTTGTGGGGGCATGGAGTGGCATGTACACAGACAGGTGGGCAGCTCTGTTAAAATTATTTTTTTCTTTGTGACTGTTGGTCCAAGGCCAGCACTGGGACATTTCCTGGCCCCGAGTGCGTTTGGGAGGATTTCAAGTTCTCTTTGCCCTGCCAAGCCACAGACCGCAGCTTGGGTGTCACAAACTGTCATGGTATAATTCCCCACTCTGAACCTTAGCGTCCAAAAGATGGGGCACCAGCATGAATTCCTCTAAGATCAATTACCAGCTGAGTACTTGTGCGCTGCCACCAACCAGGAATTCCAGTGCCTGGTACACTCTGGTCCCCCCAAAACCTTGTCCGGGGACCCCCAAGACCCAGTCCCTCTGGATCTTAACACAAGGAAAGTAAATCCTTTCCCTCAGCATTGCCTCTCCCAGGCTTCCCCTCCCTGGGTTACCCTGGAAGATTACAGTGATTCAAACTCCTTGAATCTTAAAACAGAGAGGAAAATTCACCTTCCCCCCTCCTTCTCTCCCTGAGTGAGAAAGTAATCCTAACATAGAGATAAATTAACCTTTCTCTACCCCTTCCCTCCTTTCTCCCCACCAATTCCCTGATGAATCCAGACCCAGTCCCCTGAGGTCTCATCAGAATAAAAAAACAAACAAGAAAAGCTTTTAATTAAAGAAAGAAAAACAGTAAAAATTATCTTTGTAAATTTAAGATGGAATATGTTAAAGGATCTTTCAGCTATAGACACTGGGAATACCCTCCCAGCCTAAGTATACAAGTACAAATTAAAATCCTTTCAGTAAAATACACATTTGAACTCCTTCCAGCCAAATACACATTTGAACTCCTCCCAGCCAAATACACATTTGCAAATAAAGAAAACAAACATAAGCCTAACTTGCCTTATCACCTAGTACTTGCTATTCTAAATCTATAAGAACCTGGATCAGGGAGATTGGAGAGAAACCTGGTTGCACGTCTGGTCACTCTCAGAACCCAGAGTGAATAACAACCAAATTCTAACAGCACACACAAAAACTTCCCTCTCTTAAGATTTGAAAGTATCCTGTCCCCTGATTGGTCCTCTGGTCAGGTGACAGCCAGGCTCACTGAACTTGTTAACCCTTTACAGGCAAAAAAGACCTGAAGTACTTCTGTTCTATTAATCCTTAACTATCTTTTTGTGACACAAACTTTTCTCAGTTTTGTATCCAACAGTTGTTGTTGTTGAATGTTATTTACATTACATGGCATTTCACTAGTGGAAAGAACCACTGACCTTTGTTCCTCAGTTGCTTCAGTCTCCCATCACTCAGAACCCTGTCCGTACTCTATCTCCACCGGTCAGGCTGCCCAAATTCCAACAGCACACTGGTCGCCAGCGTCTTCTCCATGCTCCACAGTCATCCCTCGCTCCCACAACCTCTGAGCTGCCCCACGCTAGCCACAGCTCTTCCTCTGTGGGGGGTGAGGTGCCTCCCATCATACCTGCTCCCTTGGCTGGGGGGTAATCACTCACTGTGTCTCACCAGTGAGAAATATCATTAGTGGCAAATGCCAAGGTGCATCATGGATTGCTACACAGGAACAACTCACAAGCTGAGAAGTTAGCATCATGCTGGCATCACCTACATTCTTTGTTCCTAGATGTAGATATCTACATAGCTATACTAAAACACATATTGGTTGCTTTAAACCAGTTTACCAACCAATACAGATTTCTCTGAATCAGAGATCTGTCTTCTTCATTATTTAAAATAGCTGCATTTTTGAGTCATCTGCAAACTTCATCGATTTTCAGGCATGAGGAGGATAAGTGGCTGAGTTGCTGACACAAGTCTTTGTCACAATTGTAAGTTAACTCCACTAACTTATGTCTCAGACAAAGCTGGGTGGCTGCAAGAAATTGTCTCACTAAAAGAAAGAAACAAGGGAAGTAACAGAGGCGCAGGCCTGTAGCAATAAATGACAAGAGCCTAGCACATATCGGGCCCATTCTGTTGAGCATAAAGTCATAGCCCAGCACAAAGTCATAGCCCAGAACCTGGGTGTAGCAGGGTGAACACAAGGGCACTGGGGTCCAGGAGGGATGTGGGGGCCAACAACAGGTGTGACACCTGGCCTGCTGATGGCGCTCTGATGGCTGGTGAGCTAATTCCCGAGACGACCAGCAGGAGGTGCCGCCAGGTGAGCCTACTCTTGATTACAAGTGGCGAAGAATGTGGGCACGTGCAGTCCACCCATGATACTATGGGCCAGGGCAAGGACTGTGGATGATTGCTCAGACATCCGTGAACATGGAGAAGCAGGAGATGATGGACCCTGTATATGTTGGGGTTTATTATGCAGAGGCCCCAGGTGCCATCCCTGGGTGGGCCCAGGTGCAGTGACCCAGTGGAAGGGGGCTGAAGAGCTTCTGGGATTCCGGGAGACCCAAAAGGAACTGTGGGAGGTGCTATGAGCCCTTCAAGAGCAGTTTGGCCAGCTGGTGGAAGAACAGTGGGCCCTGTGGAAACTCCTTGGGAAGGAGTTAGGAAAAAAATGCAGAGGATGTGAGCAGTGGAGGGCTGAGGCCAGGAAGCCTGTGGCAGAGCGCAGGGCTTGCTACACCTGCAGCATGACAGGACACATTAAATGGGACTGTCCCTACAGGGTTGGTGGCAGGGCGCCTTGCCCCGAACAGGGAAAGCGGCAAATCCCTCAAGTTGACTACTGGGTGAGGGAACCCAGGTGGCTGAAAATATGTTGGGCCTGTGGACAAGAAGGCCACCTGCAGTGGGTGTGCCCAGGCCTGAGGCAGAGGGTCTAAGTTGGCCCTGGCGAAAGGGCAGGACCCCAGAGGGATCCTGAAAGGCCCACAACAGTCAAGAGGCAGGGAGCCTGCTGGCACTGCCAGAGACCGGGCCATATTAGGAGGCACTGCCCCCATGAGGAAACTGATAGATTGCAGTCCGCCCCAGGGCATGGGGGCTAGATGGTGACGGAATAGCCATGACTGAGGCAACGTGGGGATTGGGGGTGGGGGGGTCCCTGGATGGGGAAACCCATGAGAGTGGGGTACTGCCAGGGGTGCAGCACCCAAGACAAGGGCACCGGGGTCCAGGAGGGATGTGGGGGCCAATGACAGGTGGGACACCTGTCCTGCACGAGGTGCCATGGTGACTGGTGAGCTAATTCCTGAGACGGCCACCAGGAGGCACCGCTGGGTGAGTCTACACCTGATTACACCAGGGAACTACAGACCAGTCAGCTTCACTTCAGTCCCTGGCAAAATCATGGAGCAGGTGCTCAAGGAATCCATTTTGAAGCACTTGGAGGAGAGGAAAGTGATCAGGAACAGTCAACATGGATTCACCAAGGGCAACTCATGGCTGACCAACCTGATTGCCTTCTATGATGAGATAACTTGCTCTGTGGATATAAGGAAAGTGGTGGATGTGATATATCTTGACTTTAGCAAGATGAATCAAGTATAAGGTGTACAGAAAGCTGGCTAGATTGTTGGACTCAATCGGTAGTGATCAATGGCTAGTTGGCAACCAGTATCAAGAGGAGAGCTCCAGAAGTCGGTCCTGGGGTTGGTTTTGTTCAGCATCTTCATTAATGATCTAGATGATGGGATTAATTGCACCCTCAGCAAGTTTACAGGTGACACTAAAATGAGGGGTGAGGTAGATAAGCTGGAGGGTAGAGATAGGGTTCAGAATGACCTAGACAAATTGGAGGATTGGGCCAAAAGAAATCTGATGAGGTTCAAGAAGGACAAATGCAGAGTCCTGCACTTAGAACAGAAGAATCCCAGGCACTCCTACAGGCTGGGGACCAACTCGCTAAACAGCAGTTCTGCAGGAAAGGACCTGAGGATTACAGTGGATGAGAAGCTGGATATGAGTCAGCAGTGTGCCCTAGTTACCAAGACAGCCAATGGCATATTGGGCTGTATTAGTAGGAGCATTGTCAGCAGAATGTGGGAAGTGATTATTCCCCTCTATTCAACACTGGTGAGGCCACACCTTGAGTACTGTGTCCAGTTTTGGTCCCTCTACTACAGAAGGGATGTCGACAAATTGGAGAGAGTCCTGTGGAGGGCAGTGAAAATGATTTGTGGGCTGAGGCACATGACTTGAGGGAGAGGCTGAGGGAACTGGGATTATTTAGTGTATAGAAGAGAAGAGTGAGGGGAGATTTGATAGCAGCCTTCAATTTCCTGAAGTGGGGTCCAAAGAGGATGGAGCTCAGCTGTTCTCAGTGATGGCAGATGACAGAACAAGAAGCAATGGTCTCAGATTGCAGTTAGGGAGATCTAGGTTGTATTTTAGTAAATGCTATTTCACTAGGGGGATGGTGAAGCACTGGAATAGGTTACTTAGGGAGGTGGTGGAATCTCCATCCTTAGAGGTTTTTGAGACCCAGCTTGACAAAGCCCTGGCTGGAATGATTTAGTTGGGGTTAGTCCTGCTTTGAGCGGTGGATTGGTCTAAATGAACTCCTTAGGTTTCTTCCAACCTAATAGTCTATGATTATATGATGATGTCTGTTTCCATGGGGAAAACTTATCTCCTTTCCAATATAGGAACTGCATTGTGGATCTATCTAGTCCAGTGTCCTCTCTGTGACAGTGACTGCCACAGGTGTTACAGGAGAATGTGTAAAAAACTCAGCAGTATATAAATGGTGGAGTTGACTTGACAATCAGGAGGGTGTCACTCCAATGCCTAAAAGCTAGACATTGGCTTGTACTCTGAATCACATTGTCATATAGGCTTTCCAAATATTTATTTAGCTGCAACTATTGTAACTGGATATCTCTCTTTCCATGCGAATGTCCAAACCCTTCCTGATTCTTGCTCAGCTAATGGCCTCAACTACCTCTTGTGGCAACGAGTTCCTCAACCTATTTAGGAATAGAGTGAAGAAAGCATTCTTTTTTCTCTGTTTTGAATTTGCCCCATTTCAGTTTAATCCAATGTCCTCTTAAACTTGTGTAATGAGACGAGAGATCACATTCTCGATCTACTCTCTACCAATCAGTACTTTACAGACTTTTCTCATATACCCTCTTCTTCATCTCGTTTGTAAGGTAATAATCCCAGTCTTTTCAACCTCTCTCCGTATGAGTGTTTCCCCAGGCCCTTGATCATTCTTGCTCCCCTGGTCTGAAACTCTCTATTTCTGCAATATTCTATGTGAGAAAAGTGCCCAGTACTAAACACAGGAGTCCAGAGGAGGGTGAACCATTGACTGACCGATCTCATGACACTGTATTTTCTGTATGATATCCCATAACACTCGTCCTGGATTCCAATATTTTGCTTTGCTTCTCTCTGTGCTTGCACTATGAGCACGGTTTCACAGAGCTGTGTACCGTGACACCCAGTTCCCTGTTCTGAGTGCATACATTTAAATTAGAACCTTGTAAGGTGTTTGAGGAATTCAAGCTTTTCCCTCCAGTGGGCATACACGAGGCAATTATTGCCATCAAAGTTCATCTGCCAACATGCTGCACATTCACATGGCTGAGTTAGCTCCCTCAGAGAACTTCTCTGTACTTGACTATGACCTAAATAATCTGGTGCCATCTTCAAATGTTGTCACCTCTCTGCTCACCCCCATTTCTAGACTGGTAATAGCTATGAAATGTTTACCCTAATTATTTTATAAACCATGTAATCTCTCTCACTATGCTCCTCTCCCTTCACAGGTCTATTGAGCATTTCTAAGCTCGATCGACGCATTGATGACATCATGGCAGCTTTGAACTTCACCCAGTCTGACCCATCAACATTCATCCTAATGGGTATCCCTGGCATGGAAGATGTCCACATCTGGATTTCCATCCCTTACTCTACATCCTACATTTTCTGCCTGTTGGGAAATTTCATGGTTCTGTTTGTTGTAAGCAAAGAGGAGACCCTGGAAAAGCCGATGTACCTGCTGATATGCATGCTGGCACTCACAGACATCACCAAGTCTAGTACAGTCATGCCAAAGGCTCTGTGTATATTTTGGTTCAATCTGAAAAGCATTACTATGGGTGGCTGCCTCACCCAGATTTTCTTCATTCACTCAGTTAATTTTGTGCAGTCTGGTGTTCTCATGCTAATGGCCATTGATCGCTATGTTGCCATATGTAATCCTTTGAGATACCCTACCATCCTCACCAATGCACGAGTAGTTATGCTAGGGCTTGCTTGTTTGGTAAGAGCTTTAATTTTCATGGTGCCCCTGCCCCTGACACTGAGCAGGCTGCCATTCTGTGACAACCGCATTATCCCCCAAATACACTGCGAGCACATGCTTTTGGCAATGATATCATGTGGAGATATCACATTCAACAGGACATACACCTTGGTGATACCATTTTTACTCATGGGGTCAGATCTGATGGTCATTGCCCTGTCCTATGGTCTCATCATTAGGGCCGTCCTCAGAATCTCCTCCAAAAGAGCCCACCAGAAAGCCCTCAACACCTGCACAATCCACATTTGCGTACTGGTGACATTTTATACTCCTGTTCTCTTCACCATCCTGGCAATCCGGTTCATTGGAGACATCACTTCCTATGGTCTCATCATCTTGTCCGCCCTCTATAATCTTGTTCCTCCTGTGCTCAACCCCATTATTTATGGGGTCAAAACCCAAGAGCTGAGTGATAAAGTGGGCAAATACACTTGCAGAAGGTGATCACCAGAGGCCACTGACTTTCAACCTGTGCGACAAGAGGGTGAAAGGATGGTCCTCATTAATCAAGGGTTTCCTGTCACAGTTTGGCTGAGCTCAGCACTTTGGAAGTTCGCAGTCTGAGAAATTCCTCTCATCTAATGTCTTATCACTCCATCAACAAGCGCTGTGCTCTCTGTTGCTATGTTCCCTCTCTTTGACCATCACCCATCCTCTTTCATTGTCATTCATCAGCCCTCAACCTCACACACCATTTCACTCGGCCTTTGTATAACTCCTAGACTACCAGAAGATACTGCAGATTCTCGTTAGTACCTGTGTGAAAAGGTTTCCTGATCAGTTTGATGAACAGAAGGTATACTTTCAGATTGCCAAACAGAAAAGAAAGAAATTACAATGCTGAATTTCTTTATCATATGTACAGTGATCCAGTGAGCATCTTTTTTTCATGTCCAATCCTTCAGGAAACCCAGCAGATAAACCAACTAAAGACTAACAGTAACAAACTACTTCAACACAAAATGTGGACATTGACTACCGTCACTGAATGCAATTAGAAATATATACCATAATCATGTTTTTGTTGTTTTTATGCTACAGATCTTTTGGGCTACTTTCACAATCCCAATTGCTGCAGTTTGTTTGAAACCCCTGCCAATGCTCAGTCAGGAAACAAATACCAGTACTGGGGTTTTGAATTTGAATTTTATTATCCTTTGATAGCTTTGTTGCTAACATGGACAATCTTCTGCTGGGGCTTGAAGCTTTTTTTTTTTTTTGTCTGATTGTTTTGTTTTTAATCAAATTTCTACTAGGTATCTAACAAAACCTTCCTTTTGTTATTTGGTGTATAGACCAAACTGAATTAAAAAAAATGCTTCAAGAAATTGATTAGGCTACTTTTAGGTCAGTTTTTAAGTGACCTTTGGCTTTTATGCAGTGGAAATCTGGCAACCTCATCCCTTCATGGCTACAAGTTGACAAAAACATGTATTTTTCTGGGGATTGTGGGTTATATTGTACATATAATTAATTATGAACAGAAGATACCAACTTCTAAGGAACACACAATTATGACCCACATAAACATATTCATTTGCAAATGGATTAATAGCAAAATGACATTTTCCGTCCATTACTTCTAAACATACCTCTTGTGGTTGCAAAGCATTTTTGGTACATTCATATTCAATTTCAGATTCTTCTACGAAGGCTGCATGAAAACTTTATAAAAACACATTAAATGTAAACCCCAAATGGAAAGAAAACATAGTAGAGGACCAAAAAAGTGCCACTGTGGCTAAACAACAAAGTAAAAGAAGCAGTTAGAGGCAAACTACATCCTTTAAAAAGTGGAAGTCACACTCCATTGAGGAAAATAGAAAGGACTAGAAATGGCAGTTAATAGAAACAGGGGAGGGAAAAGCTGATGTTGTGGAGGACACTTCCAGACAAGTCAATGGACTTGCATTGACCACAGCCTTAGACAGCATCAAGAATGTGTTCACCCAAGGAGTCTATCCTGGCTCATGACCCAAATTTTGTTCAGAAAATACAGGGAGACCAGATGATCAGTCATGCCTAAGGTTATGATTTTGTCACAGTTATTTTTTGGAAAAGTCATGGACATGTCAAGGGCAATAAACAGAAATACACGTAAGCCCATCACTTGTTTGTGACTTTTACTAAAAATAAATGGGGCAGGGTACTGATGGGGCAATTAAAGCCCAGTCAGGAGGATGAGAGCCCAAGAACGGCTTCAGGATCGGAGGAGGTCTAGCACCTACTGCCAACACAGCTAACAGCTACATGTCCCCTGCTGCAGACCAACAGCTCAGATCTCCGTGGTCCCCACTGCAGTCCCAGTGTCGCAGAATTCACAGAGCCCCAGAACCCCCACCGCCAGTGGCAGCTTGGAGCTCTTGGTCCCCCTACACACGGTAAGTTGGAGCTCCGGGTCCCCCAGCACCAGCGGTTGCTGAGATCTGCTGTGGCCTTGGCAACCCATGGCAGCTAAGAACTTGGGGACTCCCTCTGGCTGACAGCTCTGTCTCCGTCACCCCAGAGCTGAAATGGAAAATGTCACTGAGATCTCTGACAGTCACTAAATCTGTGACTTCCATGACATAATCGCATCCTTAGCCATGCCTGGGAACAGCTTGCTATAGTGAATGGGGAAATGGTGGAACCGCAGTGACTGAGGCAGTGGCCAAACCTGCTCCAGAGTGTAGAGTTGCTCATTACTGGGCTCAGAGTATCAGCTGGCTATCGTTAAGTGCTAAAGGCTGGCATGTTGTTGCCTTGGTAGCGCTTTTGAGGCTGCTCAGCGCTTCTGTCCTTGGAGATCGAGTGTTATCAATATTCACAAATAAGGTAACCTGCTAGTTCAGCAGACCATTATTTTACTCATAAAGAAAGACCACAGGCACAGTTTGGTGACAAAGGCACCCAGCCAGGTTTATTGCCAGCTAGGCATAGACGTAGCACCCTAGCTATGAGACAAATGAGCTTATGGAATTCCTCTCCCCGGTGCTAATACCCCAAGAAATCCTTATTGGTCAAGGACCTAACTTCTCTTTACAATCAATGAAAGAACTTAGAATCTAATGAAGGTAAAGGTATTAAGAATTTATGGGTTTGTAGAGCAATTTCACAGAACTTTGATGGCGAGTTTAAAGAAGTTTGTATCCTCAATTTCCAAATGCTGAGACCAACTCTTCCCCCACTTCCTTTTTGCTATCAGGAAAGTGCTTCAAGCCTCCAAGTTTTCTTCCTTTCAACTGCTGTCTGGGAGGCAGCCTTTAGGCTTTCCAGATCTGCTTGGAGGAGCAAAGACTCCAAGCAATGAACATAGTCCAATACATTCTCAAATGAAGCAAGCACCTCAAGAATTTGTGAGCATTTGCTAGAAGAATTTTGCTAAATGCATAATGGGTACAAGAGAAGGCCTGTAACAAAGGGGTCCAGCCATGAGTGTTCAAAATGGGTGATTCAGTGTTATTGTTATTGACAAGTTTCCTGGTCAAATTACTGGTTCAATGACAGGGACTATCTGAAGTAGTGAGGCATGTGGGCACCATCGACTATCAGGTCAAGCACCCAGATTAGAAAAAGGAGACTCAGATAAGAACATATGAATGGTCAGACTGGGTCAGACCAATGTCAGTCTAGTCCTGTATCCTGTCTTCTGACAGTGGCCAATGCCAGGTGTTCAGAAGGAAAGAACAGAACAGGACTGTTATGGAGGGATCCATCTCCTGTCATCCAGTCCCATCATCTAGTCATCAGAAGCTGGGGACTCCCCAAACACAGGGTTCCATATCTGAACATTTTGGCTAACAGCCATTGATGGACCTAGCCTCCATGAATGTATCTAGTTGGTGTTTTTAACCCAGTTATACCTTTGTCATTCACAACATCTCCTGGAATGAGTTCCACAGGTTGACTGTGTGTTGTGTATACTATTTCCTTGTGTGACCCTTGGTTCTTGTGTTATGTGAAGGAGTAAACAAGATTTCCGTATTCACTTTCTCCACACCATTCATGATTTTATAGCTCTCTATCTTATCCCCTGTAAGTTGTCTCTTTTGCAAGCTGAAAAGTTCCAGTCTTTTTAATCTCTCCTCAGGTGGAAGCTGTACCATACCTCTAATCCTTTTTGTGGCCCTTCTCTGTAATTTTCCATTTTTTTCCATACCTGTTTTTAAAAATTAGGTGGACAGAATTGCATGCAATTTCCATGGTGTAGTATTTATATAGTGGTATTATTGTACTTATCAATTCCTTTCCTAGTGGCTCCTTGCATCAATTCACTATCAAGTCATTTGGCATCAAGAGCGTGGCAGCCATTTTCAGAGGCTAATGGACTGGATATTACAGATTCATGGGCAGTATGCAGTGGTACGCTGCTATGATCAATTGAAAATGGTTTTTGGTTCTGTATCTTGTGACAGCATAGCCACACATAGTGCAGATGACAGTACATTACACACAGAAAAAATAGCCATTGTGAATTGCTAGGCTGAACAGTCTGCAAGGCTCAGTTTGCCGTGACAATCGGAGCCCGTGTTATTGGCTGTTAGGATATAGATATTCAGGCCTGCCTGCAAAGGCCTAGACTTTAAGAATTTAAGTGTATTCTTATCACTTAGCTAGTTATAGAGGTATAAAGGAAAGAATCAAAATAACTCTCTGTGGAATGGCCTTCTCTTACTGTGACAGTCTGAGGCCTGGTTCTTTGGCTAAGCAGCAGAGGCAGCCGTAAGCTGGGAAGTGTATGGTCCCATCCTCAGATTCCAAACTAGTCACATTGAAATAAGGTGCTATTGGGCTATTAAAAATACAATCCTGTCTTGATATTCCTATCACCTCCAGAGAAAGGGTAGAGCCTAGAAGATGTAAAAGGAAACTTAGTTTAATAGCATCCTGTCTGGCAAGAACTCACTTATCAATAGACATAGCTGGAAAACCCTTACGTCTGTATAGATGTAGTTGTAAAACACTCACTTCTGTATTTTTTTTGTATGTTTATTTGCATGGTCTCTGTTTGGTTCTGTGATTGTTTCTGTTTGCTGTATAATTAATTTTGCTGGGTGTAAACCAATGAAGGTGGTGGAATATAATTTGTTAAATAACCATGTTACAATATGTTAGGATTGGTTAGTTAAATTTCAGTAAAATGATTGGTTAAGGAATAGCTAAGCAAAACTCAGGTTTTATTATATAGTCTGCAGTCAATCAGAAAGCGGAGGGGAGAATGGGAACAGGGACTGGGGATGGGGGAATTGGGATGATGTTTTGCTAAAGGGGGAAATGGGAACAGGGAATGGGAACAGGAACAGGGACACAGGCAAGGCTCTTTGGTGTCAGAGCTGGGATGGGGGACACTGAGGAAGGAAACTGGAATCATGCTTGCTGGAAGTTCACCCCAATAAACATCGAATTGTTTGTGTCTTTGGACTTTGGGTATTGTTGCTCTCTGTTCATGTGAGAAGGACCAGGGAAGTGAGAGGGTGAAGGCATAAGCCTCCTAACATTGGCTAATGATTTCTTCACTCCTGGGGGAGGCTCTCAGGCTGAAGTTCTCCAGGGTGTATTTTCTCCTCTTCCCACTGCTCACGGAGCTGAGGGAATTGTTTGGGACTCCTGGCCAACCTGAGAAACCGCAGGGACCATACAGGGAAAACATAAAGGTCGCTGCCCAGCATGCTGAATGTCAGACATGTGAGAATCATAAACTGATCCTTAAGTCTCCACATTCCTGTCACAGTTAGAACATTTCGTCTCTCTGCTGAGCGGGAGTTCGGTGAGTAGCCTCTTTCTGGATTAAAATTAGTGCTGAGGGCTCAGGCAGGGTTTCAGGGTTCAAATCAAGAACCATCTGGGCAGGAATTCACCAGCACGGTGACTTGAACTGTTTAGTATTTTCAGAAACACCAAGGGATTTACTTGGTAACATTTGAACTTCAAATGTATTGGAAATAGATTAGACAAATATTTGTTTTTAATATCATTTCCTTGTCTCTTACTGTGTTCTTCTATCTGTCTCAGTAGCTTCCTTTTTTGGGCTGAGAGGTTTTTTTCTATGGTCCATTGAATTTTCCAATTCAGCAACTTCATTGCCTTTAGGAAGTGCAATCAAAGCCTCTGCAGTGGGTATCTGCATTACCAGAGGGTTCACAACAAGAATGGGTCACA
>NC_066617.1:369443635-369495156 GCF_025201925.1 Gopherus flavomarginatus | reverse complement strand
GGGAGTAGGGACTCAAATTCTTTTGCTAGCCAATTCCCCTGGGGTAGTGCAGAAGCCAGGAAATTCCCCAGAATAGTTACCCACTTACATTAGGAAACTGGGACACTGATGGGTTGGATGTTAATGACATGTAAAGAGATGCATAACTTGTGAAATTTTCATTTAAGTGACAAAAGCTGAAATATGTACTTTTGGGGAGCACACTTTCTGCGTAAGGGGAATATAACATCACTGAATGAGATGGCTTCCCAGAGACTGGTATCATATAAAACCTTTTCCCCCTCTGTGCTATTTTATTATGGGGTTAGAGCAGTAAAACTGATGTTTTGTGTTTCGCCTCTTGAACAGATTTTATAATGAATGAAACATGTTTAAGGAATTGAGTAGACAATTGATCAACAATTAGAATGAATCATAGAATCATAGAAAATCAGAGTTGGAAGACACCTAGTCTAGTCCAACCCCCTGCTCAAGGCATTCCCAATCCCAACTAAATCATCCCTGCCAGGGCTTAAAAAACTTTGAGGATATAGATTCCACCACCTCCACAGGGAATCCATTCCAGTGTTTCACCACCCTTGCAGTAAAATATTTTTCTTGATATTGAACCTAGACCTCCCCCACTGCAACTTGAGACGATTAAGCCTTCTTCTATCATCTCTCACCACTAAGAACAGCCGAGTTCCATCCTCTTTGGAACCCCGTTCAGGTAGTTGAAGGCTTCTACCAAATCCTCCCTCACTCTTCTTTTCTGTAGACAAAATAATCCCAGTTCCTTCAGACTCTCCTCATAAGTCACGTGCTCCAGCCTCCTAATAATTTTTGTTACCCTCCTCTGGACTTTCTCCAATTTGTCTCCATCCTTTCTGTAGGAGGCCCAAAACCGGATACAATACTCCAAGTGTGGCCTCATCAGTGCTGAATAAAGGAGAATAATCATTTCCCTCAATCTTCTTTCTCTGTCTCACTGCTTCCTCTCAAATTTCAGTATTTAGACACAATGAAGGCACCCACCGAAATAATTCTCCTGAGCAAAAAAAGGCTGATGATGTTTACAAATCTTCAGTTTTAAAGAAATTATTGGAAAATATTAATTTAGTTTTTCTCATTGTGATTCAAAGAAAGATTGTGGAAATGGTAAATTCTGTTTCAAAACTTCCATAGACACAGACCATTAAAAAGCAGCAATATTACTTTCCAAAGCCAGTGAACTTGTAGGTACATTTCAGGCTGAGTTCAAAGGAGCCAAACATTCAGCAAGTAAATTATCAGGAAAAGGGGTCAGATAAATCAAGTCTGAAGAGAAGTGCTTGAGAAAGGCAAAAAGGCCAGGGAGCAGCTCATTTTGTGGCAGACCAGGGAGGAAAGCAGACCAGCCACCAGCAGCTTCAAGGGAGATGAGCTAAGGAAAGGCAGAATTTCTTATAGACTCATAGACTTTAAGGTAAGAAGGGACCATTATGATCATCTAGTCTGACCTCCTGCACAATGCAGGCCACAGAATCTCATCCACCCACACCTGTAACAAACACGTAACCTATGTCTGAGTTTTTAAAGTCCTCAGATTGTGGTTTGAAGACCTCAAGCTGCAGAGAATCCTCCGGCAAATGACCCATACCCCATTACTGCAGAGAAAGGCGAAAAACCTCCAGGGCCTCTGACAATCTGCCCTGGAGGAAAATTCCTTCCCGACCCCAAATATGGCGATCATCTAAACCCTGAGCATGTGGGCAAGGCTCACCAGCCAGCACCCAGGAAAGAATTCTCTGTAGTAACTCAGATCCCAACCCATCTAACATCCCATCACAGACCACTAGGCATACTTACCTGTTGATAATCAAAGATGAATTGCCAAATTACTTACCTGCTGATACTTACCTTCTGATAATCAAAGATAAATTGCCAAATTAATTGCCAAAATTAGGCTATCCCATCATACCATCCCCTCAATAAACTTATCAAGCTTAGTCTTAAAGCCAGATATGTCTTTTGCCTCCACTACTGCCCGTGGAAGGCTGTTCCAGAACTTCACTCCTCTAGTGGTTAGAAACTTTTGTCTAATATCAAGTCTAAACTTCCTAGTGTCCAGTTTATATCCATTTGTTCTTGTGTCCACATTGGTACTAAGCCCAAAGGTCCCTCCCTAAGGGAAGGGAGGGCCTGTAGCAGGGACAGCCTGAGATGGAAGTATTCATCTCTCATATGAATGTTGAACTTGATTGATCCCCTTTGTTTGGTGTTTGGACTAGTCCAGCATAAAGAAAAGGAAAATGAAGTGCTTTATAAACTAGACACTGGTCAAATACACCTCAATCTACCATATATGGAGAATTAAGTTGGCAATCAGCTAAAAATCACTGACAGTTAATTTAAACTTGGCTACTATGTAACAGCAATTGTATTACTGCTGTATTACTGTATTATTGCTATATTGCATTATTGCTGTACATCATTTACAATGTGCATAACATTGCTAAACTTTTTAACACAGGTAAAAATCAACGAACGAATAGTAGTAAACAACATGGAGGGAAGGAAAAAACCAAAGTGGTACAAAATATGTTACATAGGACCTACAAATTATGTAAACATATTCCATTAGTACCAATCATAACTTGCGTTAGTGACACTGCATTCTAACTAAGGTCAATGTTATTCAAAACAATCTTGCTCAGTGTCTGCGTACCTGTTCCACATTCTGACACAGCAATATTTGAGAAATTGGTTACTGTCCATTCAGTAGCCTACCTGGAAGACAGAATCCATAAGAAACACCTGGCTCTACGTCAGATACTGGTGTATCACAGAACAATGCAGCCCCTGAACCAAAGAAACTAGACATTCCTTTTTCCTACCCAGTAAAATTTACCGGAGGACATCAACCAGCTTTAAGGGTAACCTATAGTATGAATGGACAGTACTGTGTAGTAACTAATTACAAGACATTTATATATAAAGGCCTCATTTGTAACATCACCACTCCAAATTTCTGTTACACTTCTCATATACTTAGCACTGGAACACCCTGAACAATGCCTGCCCCAGTATTTCAAAACACTCAGGCTACTAGTAGGGAGGATACAGGTGATAACTGTAATTGCCCTAATAGAAGGGTTGCTGTCTGTGGCACCAAAGTAAAAGACCCAGACTACAACACCAGATTTGAAAAAAAAAATTCTTATGCTTCAATATAAGAGGGTGTCATATGTAAACACACATACTATATTTATATTGTGATGGGGCAAGGACAGATGGCTATAGTAAAGTAGTGAGGAACAGGTATGTTAGCCCCAAGCTAAACAAATCCCTGGTATCTTGGTAACCAAATGACAGTTGCTCCAAGTTTACAAAAGACATCTGGGGCAATTAAGATCCTTCTAGAAAGCAGTGGAGATAGCTAGGTTGATTGGGAGACCTGAAGCCAATCAAAGGCTGGCTGGAACTAGTTAAAAGCCTCTCATTTAGTCAGTGAGGTATGCATGTCAGAAGGTGTAGGAGGAAGCCATGTTGTTGAAGAAAGTAAGCAGTATGAATCCATATCAGGCACAAGGAAGGAGGCCCTGAGGTAACGGTGAAGGAGATATTGAGTGGAGCGATGCTGTGCGGAAAGAGTCCCAGGGAATTGTGCATGTCCTATTTCCAAAAAATCAGCTACCATAGCTGTTATGCTTAGGGTCACTGGGCTGGAGCCCAGAGCAGACGGTGGGCCCGGGCTCCCCCCTCCTATCCCCAATTGATCACTGAAACTGGGAGTCAACAGAGACTGTGAGAGGGACCACTGCTTCTTCTCACCTCCCTTGCTGGCTTATGATGAAAATGTCTCAGTAAGCTGTGACTCTTGACTCTATAGACGGAAGGGCTATGTGGAGAATCACAGTGAACCTCTGAGGCCACCAAAATCCTCCAGGAAATGTGGGACCCACAGAGACAAGGACAGAGATTTATCACATATATTGGTGTGGACATATATACCAATTATCCACATTATTCATATATTATCATCTATCACAAGTTACGTAGGAAACATATCTGGTATTCAACCATTCAAGAAATGATCATGTAATCCCTTACATATATCAGTATATATATACTTATACTACTCTATAAGGAATAAGAGTAATGCTATGCTAATAAAAGATCATAGAGTCTTTTTCAGGGGATAAGGCAATGTGCCGTGTTTATTTAAAATTACCGCAAATATCAAAATCAACATATGCTTAAATTCACAGACAGATACACACATACATACCCCAAATGGTTTGCATGACCATTCTCCATTTCCTTATCCTGTATTTTGTTCTTATTTCAGATGGATACCTTTGCACTTTAGAGTGACTAATATGCACTCTTCGGCCATCCAGAGAAGATGACACTGGTGCCTTCTATTCTTCATTCCCTTTATTTTGATTAGGCCCATCTGCTGCTTGTGTCTCTTCTTATCTACTCACCTACTTGCATATCTCACTCACACAAAGAACAGCTAAACAATCTTCTAAAAAGCTATTAAAGAAACAATCTCATAACAGGCAGGCTTGTAACAGAATATAGTGCTTTCAAAACAGTAGTTGTTCATATTACTAATTTAGCTTATAAAACAACACAGCTACTAAATTAACAAATCAAACAATCTTACAGACAATAAAGGGTTTGGGGTTCTTCTCTCACACAATACATTTGTAATCCTGACCAAAGCCATCTCATCAACCACCAACTATGTATAAAGGCTATCTCATGTCACTCAAAGTTTATCAAAGGATTAGTCTACACTCCATGCTTCAGTAATAATCCCAGGCCCAACATTCCCAGGCCTAACATTCCCAGGCCCAACATAAGGGACTAAACAAAATCAGAAAATAAAATCTGCCCATAAGTCATATGAGGGAATGTGCAGGTTAAGGGCATGAATGGTAAAGTAAGGTGACCAAATAACAATCTTTAGCCAGCTGGCTCACCTTCAGTCCATGCATTATGCTTTTCCAGGACGTTGGGCAAACATTCTCCCTTTTAAAAAACAAAAACAAAAAGTGAGGGAATGTAGTAGAAAAAAGTCCTGAGCCTTGAGGCCTTGTAGCAGAGGCCTGGTATGAGGCCTGAGGCCTGGGCTAAATTAGTCAAAACTTCGCAGCTCTAAAGAAAAGTGAAGTTGTGAGCAAGAGGCAAGCCTGGATCACAGAACCTGGCAAGAAGAGGCTGATATTGCAGAAACAAAATTCCAAAGCAGTGATAGGCAAAAGAATATATATGCAAACACATTCCAAAAAGGTGTCACCAGAACACCTCAATACCAAACACAGCCCTCAAAGAAATGAGGAACACGATGACGTACCTTAAGTAAAAGGTCAGGAATAACAGCATGATGGATAGAAATGTTTGATTGAACAATATGTAGAAGGTAATGGGTGTCCCCTGGATACACCAATGGGTGGCAACCTGATAGGTCAGAGTGTGGCACCCTCATACATCAGAAGTAATATGTAACTTGTCTGTATCTCAGTAAGATGTATTTCAGAGGTAATGCTTTTGACTGAGTGAGGGGAGAATGCAAAGTCCAACTATTCACTGAGCTGGTCCATTGTCACAAGCATACATGAGTCAGTGTGCCTGTAACCATTGACCTGGGGCATTAGCACCGTGCTCTGTCGGCAAGAACCCTGACCTAGTTCCTTGGCTGAAAACCGAGTCTGTGGATGTATTGGGTAGTTCACTGTCTCTGCTATCTGTGCAGAGCTGGGAAGGAACACTGAAAGAACACACACACACACACACACACACACACACACACAGCCAAATGTCTGTCAACAGTCCAGTATATCCTTCTCTTACGACTTACTGGGCATTTCCTAGAAAAAAAAATTGCTAAATGCACAAGAGATGCAGAGAAGGCCTATAACAAACAGGGCCAGCTGGGAGTGTTCAAATTGGGTGGCTGAGTGTTCTTGTCACTACCAAGTTTACTGTTCAAATTACTGATTCAATGACAGGGAACATTTGAGGTAACGAGGCATGTAGGTCTCATCAGCTATGAAGTCAAGCATCCAGAGAAGAATAAGGAGACTCAGATAAGAACATAACAATGGCCATACTAGGTCAGACAACAGGTGCACCTAGTCCAGTATCCTGTCTTCTGGGAGGGGCCAATGTTATGTGCTTCAGAGGAAAAGAACAGAACAGGGCTACTATCTAGGGATTCATGTCTTTTCGTCCAGTGCCATCATCTGGCAGTCAGAGGGTAGGGACACACAGAACATGTGAGTGTATCCTTGAACATCTTGGGTAAGAGCCATTGATGGACATATCCTGCATGAACTTATCTAGTTCTCTTTGGACGCCTTTGTATATTTGGCCTTCATAAAGTCCACTAGCAATGAGTTCCACAGGTTGACTGTGTGTTGTGGACATTACTTCCTTTTCTTTGTTTTAAACCTGTTGCCTATTATTTCTTGATTGACATCTGATTCTTGTGTTATGTGAAGGAGTAAACAAGACTTCCATTTTCATATCATTCATGATTTTATAGATCACTATCATATCCCTTTTAGTTGTCTCCTTTCCAAGCTGAAAAGTGCCAGTTTTCTAAGTCTCTCCTCAGATGGAAGCTGTTCTAAACCTCTAATCATTTTTGGTGCCTTTCTCTGTACTTTTTCCATTTCTGAGATGTTTTTATTTTTTATTTTTTTTTTTTAGATGAGGCGACCAGAACTGCACACAGTATTCATAGTGCTGTATTTACGTAGTGGCATTATTACATTTTCTTTCTTTTTATCTGTCCCTTTCCTAATGGTCACTAAAATGCTGTTAGCCTTTTTGACTGCTGACATTTTCAGAAAACTTCCTTCCGTGACCCCAAGATCTCTTTCTTGAGTAGTAACAGCTAATTTAGACCCCATTCTTTGGTATGTATAGTTGGGATTTTCTAATGTGCTTTCCTCCTATCATTTGAATTTTTTAAAAGCCTAGGAGAAGATCCTCCTCATAAACTCACTGTGACACTGCACCCTATCTTCTTCATATTTGTATGATTTTGACATAATTATGGAATATATATGATGCATTTTCTACAAGATATGTCTTGACAGGTGTCATTGGAAAAGCTATGATTTGCAAAAGAGGATTATCCTATTTGTGTGGATACATTGTTTTTGTATGTGAAATTATGCATATTGATTATGTATCTGTATTTGAACATTAGTTACACTTGGGAGACGCTCACTAGGCAAAATGCTTCCAGTCTAGACAGCTGGTTGTGAAGGGCCTATTCAGGGTAATGGGACATTAGGAGAAACAATAGGCTTCATGAGAAGCTTATCCCCCACCTAGTGAGCATTTCTGAGAACACTCCATATAAACTAGGGATAATGGCTGCTATGACTCGGCATTCAAAGTTATGTGACCAGACCAACTGACACTGAACTCCATTTTGGGTAACTGCATTTTTCCACAAGCTGGACTGGGAACTGATTTTGGAACAAATGATTCCCATCATGGGTTAAAGCTATCTAAGATGGGGTGTGACATCATCTAGTGGCTTCACTTCCCAAACAAGAGAATTCCTGGATATACCCAAGGAACAAATATTGGATTGGGAACATGTCAGACTCATACCCTTTGGTGCCTAAATTAGGATCACAAGCATGAGGGAGTGACTGTAGCCTGAACAAAGATCCAGATGTAGCAGTTATTTCATTCTTTTACCACTGTGTTCACATCTCATCAGAGAACACCTACCTAAAATATCACCACAGTGAAATGGCCCCAGGGCAAAATATCAGGCAAAGTCCACAGCTGTTCCCTTGCAAAATGTGGGATGCCATTTGAGATGAACTTCAGGTCATTTTGGCCCTAAAAGTGGTGAAGTAATCACACAGTGAGTGGAGAAGTCCCACTGTACTAATTCTGATGCAGGATAGTAGAACTCATTTCTGAACTGATTTCTGAAAGATCAACACAGAATTAAAATTTGATGCTTATCTAATGTACAGAGTAGACAAACTATGAGAACTGTAGGGAGCTGTGAGATATATATTCATTTTCACATCACAAATGCATACTGGCAAATAACTTTGATACCAGAATGCTGGGAGAAGAAAGCATTTTCCACACTCTTTGGCTTGCATGAATTGAGGATCTTATTGTTTGTCCTCCACAGGGTAGCAGTGACCTTTCAGAGGATAAAAGACTGGATCTTCTTGGGCAGTACACTGCTACAATCAATGAAAATGTTTTTTTGACTCACTCAATAGTTTCCCTCTTCTCTTCATTCCCTCAGAAGTATCTGGCCCAAGCCCCAGTCAGAAGACAGGATACTGAGCTGGATGGTCCATTGCTCTGACCCAGTGTGGCTGTTCTTATATTCTTGTCACAAGAAGATTTTTTCATTCTTCTTCACACCTGGGGGACCTCGCTGCTTTCACAGGGGCTGCACAGATGCAACTCGGGGTAGCAGCTGGCCCCACAAGTGGCACTTCTTTAGCATCTCTGTTGAAAATGCTCAAACCAGAAGAGAATCCCTATCTCCCCTCCAGCAGAGGCAGCGGGCCTGATTATGACATGAATGTAGCTCTGTTAGCTTCCCTGGAGTTACTCCTGGTGCCAAGTGAGAATTGGGCCTGAACTGCCACTGCCTTGCACTTTGCATGGTCACACACATCTATGCAAACTCCCTCTGAATGTCAGCCTCTTCCATGCCCTTTCCAGAGATGCCCTAGCTACACAAGGGACACAATGGGAAGAACTGAGACCGGAGTCCCTGCACCAGGTAAAGGGGGAAAGCAGTAAAAACGCACCCTAGCAGAGCTGTGTGAGGAGATGGCTGTTTACACAGACCCTCGGGTAACTGCACCCCATGGGAAACGGCTTGGCCTGGTGCTGTTCCCTGCCTTAGCAGCCACTAACAGTATCTCTGGCTTCTCTTTCCCCTGCCCTGCACAGGTGTGTTAGGGTATAGATAGACAGGCCTGCCTCTAAAGGCCAATACTTTAATAATTTACGTGTATGTTTATCACTTAGCTAATTACAGAGGTATAAAAGAAAGAATCAAAATCACTGTCGCTGGTGTAAGGGCTTTTTCTCACTGTGAAGGAAATGACTAATATCCACTGAGATATGTACTGTTCATTTATTTTTCAATTTATCAAAGCAATTTAGTAGGGACAGCAGAGGGGCTGTAATCCTCCACACAAGCCACCCCAAAGAGGACAGTGGACCTGTCTCCTCCCCTGCCTGGAATCCTCCAACTCTCTAGACCCCACTGCATATACTAAGATGACTTGGAGATACTGCCTTATGGTTTACATATAAAAACAGCTCAGCAAACCAGCTTCTGATGGAAACACCAGGGGGAAATATCCCCCTGGCTGCCCCAATAACCTCATTCAATCCAAGCACGTTGTGAGGTTGGCAAATCAGTTGCAAGCTCATGCCAAGGTCCCTAGGCCTCACTAAACACTGCCAAATGCATAGCTGGAAACCAGTCTGGCTCATCTGTGTGTTGGTATTGTTAAAATAGTTATTAGATTTATAAATATGTGTTCACACTCCATGAAATGCTTTTAAGTTGCTGCCTGCATTAATGGTAACATCTGTACTTCATGTTAAAGGTCATATTTAAGTGCTCTTTAACTATAAAATTATTTGCTATGAAACTGGAAACCTTCATAGTCAGGGAAGAAGCTAAGAGTGAGATACTAGCTATCCCCAAGAGGTGTCATCTCCTGCCCAACAAGAGAAGGCCCCTAGATACCAGACAAGCCACTGTGGAACATCAGAGGACAAAAGACTTTGCTGATTGTTCCCCCCACATCCATGAAGAGGAGACAAGCAGTTGTCCTCGTCCCAACAGCTTGAACTGAGGGGGAAAGGACTAAAACTCTCTGCTGAGAAGGAACTGTCTTTTTTTATGCTGCTCAGATTCTGTGGGGACAAATATTTCTAAGCTTAAGCAAGGAATCCCCAGCTGCTGAAATCAGGAAGGCCAAATGACATTTGGAGTTGCAGCTAGCAAGAGATGTTAAGAGTAACAAGAAGGGTTTCTTCAGGTATGTTAGCAACAAGAAGAAAGTCAAGGAAAGTTGGGCCCCTTACTGAATGAGGGAGGTAACCTAGTGACAGAGGAAGTGGAAAAAGCTAATGTACTCAATGATTTTTTGCCTCTGTCTTCACGAACAAGGTCAGCTCCCAGACTGCTGCACTAGGCAGCACAGTATGGGGAGAAGGCAGGAAGCAGCCCTCTATGGAGAAAGAAGTGGTTTGGGACTATTTAGAAAAACTGGATGAGCACAAGTCCATCGGGCTGGATGCTCTGTATCCAATAGTGCGAAAGGAATTGGCAGATTATTATTATTATTATTATTATTATTATTATTATTATTATTATTACCACAGTTCACAAGCACAAAGCCTCCCCTGGCCTCAACAATCACCCTGCACTAGAGCCAGTGAGCAACTCTGCCGATGTAACAGTGCTGCTGTCTCTCATGATTTGATCTCAAGTCTCATGATATTTGATTTTTTTCATAATACACCAACACCTGGATTCCCGAGATTAAGAGAGAATCTCAGCTGTAAAGAACACAGCAGTTCTCAGCCTTCTGGTTACAGAGGAAACCTTGAAAGCATGACCCAGGTACAACTTAATGGCCTAGAAACAGAAGACATAATAAACATTAATGTACCTATTTTTGAGGCTTTTAAGCCAATCTTATGATTTTTTGAGGTCTGACTCAAAGAATTCTAGTAGATTGATGAGGCATGATTTCCCTTTACAAAAACCATGTTGACTATTCTCCAACAAATTGTGTTTATCTAGATGTCTGACAATTTTGTTCTTTTCTATAGTTTCAACCAGTTTGCCCAGTACCGAAGTCAGGCTTACTGGCCTGTAATTGCCAGGGTCACCTCTGGAGCCATTTTTAAAAATTGGCATCACATTAGGTATCCTTCAATAAACTGTCAGGAAGCAGATTTCATTTTGGGGTGAGATTTCACTTCCTACAAGGAAATTTCAGGAGATTGAATAAAAGTTACCAAGGTAACAGTGGTTGCATGTAACAAAGTCTTTTTCCTGTCTTCTCGGACAACAACTGCCTCTTCCTGTGGTATGGCCAGCTCAGTCCCAGAGCTCTTCCTTGCTGGAGTAGTCCAAACAGCAAAAAAAGTGGATACATCAAGACCAGCATTCATATGGGAGATGAATGCTTCCCTGTCAGGCTGTCCCAGCAGCAGGCCCTCCCTTCCCTCAGTGGGGGACTTTGGGGCAGTTGTTCATGGGGAGATTCTATCTTCCCTCAGATCATCTCCCCTGGAACTTCCAGTAGCAGGTCTGCTCTCCTTCCTGATTGAACACAAAATGAGCTACTCCCATGTCTTTAGCCTTTCTCAAGCACTTCTTTTCAGACTTGATTTCTGTGCCCCATTTTCCTGATAATTTACTTGATGAATGTTTGGCTTCTTTTAACTCAATTTGAAATGTAGCTACAAGTTCAGTGTATTTGGGCAGTAATCCTACTGCTTTGTATAGATGCGTGTCTTTGAATTGTAGAGGTTTGGAACCAGCATTTACTATTTACAGAATTTTTATTTGGAGAACAATGAGAAAAACAAAACTAAAATTTTCCATTAATTTCGTTAATTCTGGAGTCTCATATACTTCATTAGCATTTTTGCTCAGGAGAATTATTTCTGTGGATGCCTTCATTGTGTCTGAATACTGAAGCTGAGAGGAAGGAGTGATTCATACTTGTTATTGGTCAATTGTGTAGCCAGTTACTTGATCAAGCTTTCATTTGTTATGAAATAGGTTCAAGAGGCCAACTAGACAATGTCAGGTTTACTGCTCTAATCCCATAATAAAACCGCACAGGAAACACACACAAACAAGTGCTAGCAGAACGTCCTCAAATCCTACTGCAGTTCTCCTGTAGTAGGACTTTCCAAATGAAATGTTAGGATTTTTCTCCAGGTTTCTTGATGGATTCAACATAGAAAAATCAGGTAAATTTTGCTCACCGGACCAACGTATGATAAAGAAGTTCATCATTGCTGTTTCTTTCATTTTCTCTTTGGCTATCTGAAAGTGTAGCTTCTGTTTGTAAAACTGAACAAAACCTCTGACCACACAAAGACTCATGGAAAACCACTTTCCATGAAAATGGTACAGTATCTTATGGTAGTCTTAGGGTACATCTACACTGCAGCCAGGACTGACGCTCTGAGATAGATCCACTGGTGGTCGATTTAGTGGGTCTACCCGTTGTACTCTACTCACAATGAGAAGAGTAAGGTAAGTCAATGGGAGAACCTCCCTCCAGCGCAGACCCCGTGGTAACTCGACCTTAAGGTACATCTACTCCAGCTACCTTATTCATGTAGCTGGAGTTATGTAGAGTAGGTCGACTTACTGCAGTAGTGTAGACATAGTCTTAGAGTCACAGAAAGGCTGAGTAACCAGGTGTGTGGGGATTGGAGGATGATGGGTTACAATGAAAGAGGTCAGGTGATGGTCAGAGAGAGGAAACTCAGCACCATAGAGAGCAGTGCTTAGTGATAGAATTATCAGACATTGGGTGGGAGGAACTTCTCTGACTGTGAACTTCCATCACGCTGAGCTCAACCAAACTAGGACAAGGCACCCTTGATTAATGAGGAAATATCCCTTCCCCATCTTGTCACACAGGTTTCAAGTCAGTGGCCCCAGGAGATCACCTTCTGCAGCAGGTGTATTTGCCTACTTTGTCATGAAGCTCTTTAGTTTTGACCCCATAAATGATAGGGTTGAGCATAGGAGGAATGAGGAGATAGATGTCTGCATGATGTGAATGTGGGGAGCAATGCCTTGACTGAACAGATGTGTCAGGTTGGAGAAGAGGCTAGGGGTATAATATGTCAGCATCACACAGATGTGGGCTGTGCAGGTGTTGAGGGCTTTTTGGTGGGCGTTCTTAGAGGAGATTCTGAGAATGGCCTTGATAATCAGACCATAGGACAGGGCAATGAGTGTCAGGTCAAACCCATTGATTACAAACATTAGCACCAAGCCATATATTCTGGTGACTATGATGTCCCCATATACCATCTTTGCCACAGCTATGTGCTCGCATTGCGTGTGGGTGATAATACTGTTGGCACAGAATGGCTGTCTGCTCAGGAGTAGGGGCAGAGGCAGATTGAAGAGAACAGCTCTTATCAAACCCACAAGCCCTAGCTTAGCTATTCGTGTGTTGGTGAGGATGGTGAGGTATCTCAGAGGGTTACATATGGCAACGTAGCGATCGAAGGCCATTGTCACGAGGACGGCTGAGTGCATAACAGAAACCATGTGAAGGAAGAACATCTGGGTGAGGCAGCCAGCCATAGTAATGCCTTTCAAATTGAACCAAAATATGCCCAGAGCCTTTGGCACGACGAAGGTAGGTGTGGCGATGTCTGTGAGTGCCAGCATGCAGAGCAGCAGGTACATCGGCTTGTGCAGGGTCTGCTCCTTACTTATAACATACAGAAGCATGAAATTTCCCAACAGACCGATAATGTAGAACGTAGAGAAAGGGATGGAAATCAAGACATGAGCAGCTTCCAGGCCAGGGATGCCTGTTAGGGTGAATATTGAAGGGTCAGAATAGGTAAGGTTGAAAGCTGCCATGAAGTGGTCAATGTGTCGATATGATTCAGAAATGCTCAAGGTGCCTGTGAAGGGAGAGAAGCAGAGTGATGGAGTTTACATGCTTTATAACAAATAGTACTATCATAAACATAGAGATAAGAGTAGTATAAAATTCCTCTTGGACAGCTGTACTAAATCGCTTAACCTATAAAGGATTAAGAAGCTCAAATATCCTAGTTGGCACCTGACAAAAACGGCCAATAAGGAAAGAAGATACTTTCAAAAATTTGAGGGTGGGGGTGGAGGTTTTGTTTGTGGCTTTCTTTGTTTGTTCCCTTTCCTGACGGAGAGAGAGACCAGGCAGGTATAACATCTCCTGAAAACATACCTGAAATGACCCATATAAAATTATAAACATTGTAAGTAAGGCAAGGAAATGCATTAGGTTATCTTTTGCTTTTGCTTGTGAATTTTCCCTACTCTAAAGAGGTAGTTTCATTTCTGGTTTTGTAACTGTGAAGCTGAGTCCAGAGGGGAGCCCTCTGTGTTTCAAATCTTTTTATTACTCTGTAAAGTTAACCTCCACCCTGATTTTGAAGGTGTGATTCTTTTACTTCTTTCTTTATAATAAAGTTCTTCTTTTAAGAACCTGATTGATTTTAGTATCATAAAGATAAGGGTCTGGTCTCTACTCACATTGCTAAGGAAATTAATTCGTATATTATTCTCAAGTCTAAACAGGAAAGGGGGTGAAGGGGCTTGGGAGATATTTTTGGGGGGATAGGGATTCCAAGTGATCCTCCCTTGAATTTTTGTATAAATCACTTGGTGATGGCAGCAATACTGTCCAAGGACAAGGAAAGGAATTTGTGCCTTAGGGAAATTTTTAACCTAAGCTGGTAGAATATAAGCTTAGGGAGTCTTTCATGTGGGTCCCCACATCTGTACCCCAGAGTTCAATGTAGAGGGGGATTCTGACAAGTACTGTAAATATTTTATAGCTATTCACATTCTAGGAGTCTTCTTGAGTGGGGAATGAAGAACCACGAACAGTGTCGCTCCCTGCTTTATATAACTTTAGCATATGTCGGGAAACCTTTGTTTCAAAACTTGGTTCCGAGACCAGTTTGTAGGAAAAGTACAGACTCTCCTGTGGTGTCATAGCATCCATTAATTATAAGCTGTCTGAAGTGTTCTCAGGAAGGCTCATTGAGTAAGAGATAAGTTACTCCTAAGACCTATTGTTTTCCCTAACAGTTCATTGCCCTGAATAGGCCCTTCCCAACCAGCTATCTAGACTGAAACCTTCTTGCTTAGTGGATGTTACCCAGGTGTAACTACATTTGAAATACAGATACGTAGTCAATATTCATAACTTCAGACAAAAATCATACATGCGTACAAATAGTATAATCATATTCAGAAAGTCATAACTTTTTCAATGACATCGGACATGACCCATCTTGCATATGTTGTATCATAATTATACTGTAATCATATAATCATATCATAATAATACCACTATGAACAATATGGGCTATAGAGTCACAAAAAGATCAATGGTTATTTCTACCAGTGAAATGCCTGAAGTTACATAACACCAACAAGAACTGGAAACTGAGTAAAGGTTGTGACATCCAGACTGTAGTTCTGAGGCTTGCCAGGGCAAAGAGACCATGAAATTCCCCAGGAAAGGTCCCAACACTGGCCTTGGACCAACAATCACAAAGAGAAAATTAAATTCAGTAGTACTGCCCACCTGTTCACTTACACACCACTCTGCATTCCTGTGATGATCCTCTGGTGTTATCTGGACTGGTGATCTGCTATATCACTCCAATCCTTGACTCTGGGAGCCAGACTGACTCTGCTCTGTTGTGAGAACCCCACTTGTGGGCTGTTCAACGCACAGCTGCTGTCATGTGATCTGCTCCTTGGATCGTGCAGGTGAATGACAGTAGCCAATATCTCCGGTACCAGACACACCCTAGGAACCTCCATCTTGCAGTGTCTGGTTATGCCTGCTGAACACTACAAGCTTATATGAGTTCAACAATTTAACAAAGAAAATGATATGCACCAGGCTTGTTATCTCAAGGGGAGGTTCTGACACACTTCAAACCAAACACACTGCTTCAGGTAGAATAAACAAAAAAATCTATTAACTACAAAGTTCAATTTTACATGATATTAAGTAATAGGCAAAAAGTCAGTGTGGTTATCAAAATAAAATAAAATTTAAAAATATAGTCTAAGCTAAACCCTACTAGACTGGGCAACATCTAGGTTAAGCAGTTTTTCTCACCCCATTGGATATTGCAGTCCTTAATATACAGGTTTGTTCCCTAAACCTGGACCAATCTCCCCTGTTTTTGTCTTGCCTTTTTCTCAATGTCTTAGTTGCTTACAGTGAAGGTGGGGGCAGTAGAAGGGTCTGTTTTATACCCTCAGTCCATGTGCTTCGGGAACACAAGTCCGGGCATGTTTGGGGGGCATTGCTGAGTCTCTCCAAGGCTGAGCAACTCCCCTGGTGAGGTCTCAGGCAGGTCAGTCTTTGCATTGTAGCTCCCTTGCTGGACAATGGCTGTTGATGGTTGTTTGACACCCTGCCCGGGGCGCTCATCACTTTCCTTGCTGTTGCCTCTGGGGAGTTAATATCTGGCTGATTCCCCAACTTACAGCTTGTTTTAGTGACAACCATTCAACACAGTTCTCATAACTTCATATGCATTAATGATACACGTATATGGAAAGAGAAATGACTTTCAGCAGATCATAACCATTCCCCTAATACCTTACAAGGTATGGTTTATATGTAAGATCATGATTATATGAAAATGAGGAATATGGGGGTTAAGTATAGAATGTCACAGCCCCCACAAAGCCTCAGTGCTACTCACCTGTCACTGTACATCCCCTGTCTGCCTCCACAACTTTCAGCAGTGCCCGTTTCTCTGTGTATATCTGCTGCCTGCACCCACAGCCTCCAGCACTCCCAGCCTCCCTGTATACACTCTACTCCCTGCCCCACAACCTCTGGTGCTGATCACCTATCCATGTATTCCCCCAAACCCAGAACTTCCATCCCTGCCACATAGGGACACCCCTCACCCAGGACCAAAACCAGGTGCCACACACCCCAGTGACGTCTCACAGACATACCTCCTCAGACAAGGTTCAACTCAGTGTCTGCCTGCAACAGGAAAAAGAGGGAGATGAGACTGAACTGCCTTTCTGGAGGCAAAGGGAACCCTGGTAACAGCTCAGCCTGTGCAGGGAAGGTGAGGGGAACAGGTCTGGCAGGAAGGAGAGAGGACGTGGAGGCTAAAAGGAGCCAGCAGGAGTAACTCTTCCTCAAAATGACACAGAGCTTTAACATATTGTAGCCAGTTAAAAACCTAGACCTAACTTTCTGAAGCTGCTTTTCCCTGTTCACAATTGCTGATGTTGCCACAAAACTGTAGTGGGCTTTCTCATGGGAGGAAAGATGGTCTGGATGGGGAATGGTGTCAGAGACCTATACTGTGGTCCACTTTACATTGAATTCTGAGACATCCCTGGACACAGGAGGTGTCTGTGCATCAGGGAGGACATCCATTTCACTTTTTGCATAATTTCTGGACTCCGTGTCACTCTGATCTGAATACTGCATATCCTGATGTCCCGCTCCCAACACCTTACACGCTGTGTGTTCCTGGATCTCCCCTAGTGACTTTTCCAACACCACCTCTAAGCCAGAAAGATGCTTTTACTTGTACTGCCTTTTGGTGCTTCTCACCCTTTCCAGAAATAGAGATTCAGGGGTTCAGGGTGAGCAGGCCTCTCTCCTCCCTTCAAAAGAAAATGTTATCCTAATTGTTTTGAAGCTTTAAGCCTGTGAGATTGAGATTTCAGCAACTCTTCATTAATGATCTGGAGGACGGCGTGGACTGCACCCTCAGTAAGTTTGCAGATGACACTAAACTGGGAGGAGTGGCAGGTACACTTGAAAGTAGGGATAAGATACAGAGGGACCTAAACAAACTAGAGAACTGGGCCAAAAGAAACCTGATGAGTTTCAAGAAGGACAAGTGCAGAGACCTTCACTTAAGACGGAAGAATCCCATTCACTGTTACAGACTAGGGACTGAATGGCTAGGCAGCAGTTCTGCAGAAAAGGATCTAGGGGTTAAAGTGGACGAGAATCTGGATATGAGTTGACAGTGTGGTCTTGTTGCCAAGAAGGCTAACGGGATACTGCACTGCATTAGTAGGACCGTTGACAGCAGATTGAGGGACATGATCATTTTCCCCTCTATTCAACATTGGTGAGGCCTCATTTGGAGTACTGTGTCCAGTTTTGGGCCCCACACTACAAGAAGGATGTGGAAAAATTGGAAAGAGTCCAGCGGAGGGCAACAAAAATGAGTAGGGGGCTGGAGCATATGACTTAGGAGGAGAAGCTGAGGGAACTGAGATTGTTCTTGTGTCTGAACTAGCTCAACCGTCCTAAGAGGCCACAGGATGACTCCAGATGAAGTCACTGGAGGCTCATAGCCAGTGTAATTCAGGGCATTTATTTAAGTCACTACATGTGAATTTAGGGGGAATGCCTGGATCTGTTGGGAATTTGGCCTTTGATGTCAAAGGGACCAGATTCACTCCGAATGTTTAACTTTTGGCTCCCTACTGTGAAAATCATGGCTTTAGGTCCTGCTGCAGAGAGCGCTGTTCTGTTAGGATGCTGAAAGAGTCTGAAGGAAACCCCCAGTTCGTGGGGTGTTCTGAGACCGGGAATGAAAGCTGGGAATTTCAAAACTCAGGGGCCTTGATTTTGCTCTCAGAGAGGCCAGTGTCAATCTATAGTGACCCAGTGAATGCAGAATGTAAGTGCAGAATATAGCCAGTGTGTGGCCCATTCTTGTTGTGAACCCTCTGGTAACACAGATACGCACTGCAGAGGCTTTGGCTGCACTTCCCAACAGGGCAGTGAAATTGCTGAATTAGAAAACCAGAGGAAAAACCACACAGCACAAAAAAAGGAGACTACTGAGACAGATAGAAGGACACAGTAAGAGACATGGAACTGATCATAAAAAGAAATATTTGTCCTAACTCTTTGCAATACATTTTTAGTTCCAATTTTACCAAGTAAATCGCTTGGTGTTTCTGACAGTACTAAACAGTTCAAGTCATCATGCTAGTGAATTTCTGCCCAGATGGTTCTTGAGTTTACCCCTGGAACCCTTCCTGAGCCTTGAACACTAACTTTAATGCAGAAACAGGCAACTCACTGAAATCCCATTCAGTAGAGAGAGGAAATCTCCTTACTGTGACAGCAGGGCAGAGTCTTTAGAATCAGAGTATGAATCTCACATGTCTGACACTGGATGTGCTGCACGGCGACCTTTATGATCCCCCTGAACAGTCTGTGTGAACTGTCAGCTTGGCCAGGACTCCAGTAGAATTCCCTGGACTCTATGAGCAGTGGGAAAAGCAGAAAATAGACCCTGGAGAACTTCAGCCTGAGAACCTCCCCGGAGAGTGAAGAAATGATTTGCCAATAACAGGGGCTCAAATTTTCAGGGCAAACTGTGTCTTGCAAACTGTTCAGCCTAGCAATTGATGATAGCTTTCTTTTCTGCGTGTAATCTACTGCCATCTACATGATGCATGGGAATCCTGCCCCAAGATATGGGACCAAAAACAATTTTTAGTTTATCATAGAATTGTACTGCTGCATACTGCCCATGCAGTTGTAATATCCGTTGCATTAGCCTCTGAAAAATCAGTGCCACCCCGTCGAGGCCAAATTACATGATCCTGAATTGATGCAAGCTGAATGGCATGTAAAAGGCTTTTTTCTGTTATGATTCTGGCATCAACAATATTTGCCAGTGTGCATTTGTGAGGTCTAAAGTTTAATATATGTCTGACAGCTAGGAACTGTTCTAATAGTTAATCTACTCTCTGCATCAAGGATACATCAAATTTCAATACCATGTTGATCTTTCACAAATTGATGCAGAAACAGGTTATGATATCCTGGATCAGAGCTAGAACAACGGGACTTCTCCACTCAGTGTGCAATTCGTTCACCTCTCCCCATGCTAAAATGACCTGGACTTCATCTCACATAGTATCGCACATTTTATGAGGGAAGAGCCATGGAATTTGCCTGATCAGGTGCCCTGGGGTTATTTCAGTGTACTGGTATTTTAGGTATCTGTGCCCTGCTCAGGTGAGAACATGGTGGTAAAGGAACCAAGCAACTTCTACATCTGGATCTTCTGTTTGGGCTCTGGTCCCTACCTCCATACTTGCATCATAGGTGCCTTGCAGACAAATTTGGACTCCAGAGTGTATGAGTCTGATGGTTTGTCACCCCTAGGGTGCAGTCTAGGAGCCATGAGAACTGCTGCACCCTTCTAACCACCCAACTGGGCTGGTTCTGTTTCACACTGTTTTGCTGGTGATTCAGCCTCTCCAGGCCCTGTGATCACCAACACTACAGCAGATTTCAGACTGGTAGTCTTGCGAATCTGTATCTGCAAAAATAACGAGGAGTCTTTCTGGCACCTTAGAGACTAACAAATTTATTTGGGCATAAGCTTTCATGGGCTAAAACTCACTTCATCTGATGCACAGAGGGGAACATCCATTAGGGAGGTACAAATACACAGCATATGAATGGGAGTTGCCTTTCCAAGTGGGGGGTCAGTGCTAATGAGCCAATTCACTGAATTTGGAAGTGGGCTACTCTCAACAATTGACAAGAAGGTGTGGAAATCACTTTTGTAGTGCTACTGAGACCAATGTAAACAAGGTGGCCAATTTCAAAGAGTTGAGAAGAAAGTGTGAGTATTTAGCAAGGGGAAATCAGTTTTTGTAAAAACAAAGAGGAGTATTCGTGGCACCTTAGAGACTAACAAATGTATTTAGTTTTTGTAGTGACCCATCCATTCTCAGTTTCAGGCCTAATTTGATAGTGTCCAGTTTGCAAATTCAGCAGTTACTCATTGGAGTCGATTTTTAAAGTTTTTTTTGTTGAAGAATTGCCATTTTTAAGTCTGTTCTTGAGTGACCAGGGAGACTGAAGTGTTCTCCTGCTGGTTTTTGAATGCTATAATTCCTGATGTCAGATTTATATCCATTTCTTCTTTTGCACAGAGACTGTCCAGTTTGGCCAATGTACATGGCAGAGGGGCATTGCTGGCACATGATGGCATATATCACGTTGGTAGATGTGCATGTGAACTAGCCCCTGATGGTGCAACTGAAGTGGTTAGGTCCTATGATGGTGTCACTTGAGTAGATATGCAGACAAAGTTGGTACCAGGGTTTGTTGCAGGGTTTGGTTCCTGAGTTAGTGTTTTTGTTGTGTAGTGTGTAGTTTTTGGTGACTATTTGCTTCAAATTTGGGGGCTGTCTGTAAGAGCAGACTGGTCTGTCTCCCATGGTCTGTGAGAGTGAGGGATTGTCCTTCAGGAGAGGTTGTAAATCCTTGATGATGCGCTGGACAGGTTTTAGTTGGGGACTGTAGGTGATGGCTAGTAGTGTTCTGTTATTTCTTTGTTGGGTCTGTCCTGTAGTAGGTGATTTCTGGGTACCCTTTTGGCTCTATCAGTCTGTTTCTTCACTTCACCAGGTGGGTATTCTTGATATCTGGCTCCTGTACTGTACCCAGCTGTGGTATCTCCCCCTGCTTCTGGTCCTGTTGATACTGAAACGACTCAGACAAGAGGGCTGTAACACAGAGGGCTAGGAGGCCAGGACCCACTTTTAAATGTAGTTCTATTTTTCACTGGCAAACAGGGCCTCAGGGGAGTAGGGAGAAGAGGAAGGACTCAGCAAGTGACTGACAGGATCCGTTCTCTCCTGGCCTATTATACCTGCTGCCAATGAAATGTGGCCCTCCCTGGGCTACTTCCTACCACCTCCCAGAAAATGCCCCAAGGTCTCTATCATTCCTAAGGAAGCGTGAAGGGTGTCTGCTCACCCCAAGGCACCCTCTGGGGGCTGCATGTAGGGAGGTCATTGTCCTGTCCTTTGGGGGGTCAATTCTCTCTTCCTGTGGTATGGTGCAAGCTCCAAGGGCCAGGTCAGTGCAAAGGCTCTTTCCTAAAAGCAAATAAAGGAGTCACTCAAGTCCAGTATTTATATGAGAGATGAATGCTTCCCTCTCAGGCTGTCCTTGAACAGGCCGTCCCTTCACTCCGGCATGATTTACACTAGGGCGGAGGAGCTGAAGCAGTCTAATATACACAACTTCAGCTACAAGAATAGCATAGCTGAACTCAACGTATCTTAGATCGATTTAGATTGACTTACTTCGCATCTTTGCAGCACGGGACAGATGGACGCCGCTCCCTCGTCATCTCTGCTTCCGCCTCTTGTCTTGGTGGAGTTCCAGAGTCGATGGGGAGCATGTTCAGTATCGATGTATCGTGTCTACATGAGATGCCATACATCCATCCTCGCTAGACATACCTTCAGAAAGGGACCTTTGTTCACTTGTTCAGTGGGAGATTCTTCCCTGGAGCAGCCAGTATCAGCTCTGATCTCCTCCTTCATCAGCCACACAACAAGCTACTCCCCTGCATTTTGCCCTTCTCAAGCACTTCTCTTCAGACTTCATTTGTCTGACCCATTTTTCAGATAATTCACTTGATCAACATTTGGCTTCTTTGAACTCAATTTGAAATGTAGCTACGAGTTTAGTGGCTTTGGGAAATAATTCTGCTGCTTTGTGTAGGCCTGTGTCTCTGGATTGTCACAGTTTTGAAACTGCATTTACCATTTCCAGAATCTTTCTTTCGAGCACAATGAGAAAAAGAAAACTAAAGTTTTCCATTTATTTCCATAGTACTGAATGTTCATAAAATTCCCTGGTATTTTAGCTCAGGAGAATTATTTCTGTGGGTGCCTTCATTGTGTCTAAATACTGAATCTGAGATGAAGGAGTGATTCACACTAATTATTGGTCAATTGTGTAGGCAATTGCATGACCAAGCTTTCATTTCTTCTAAAATGGGTCCAAGAAGCCAACTAAAGAATGTCAAGTTTACTGCTCTAACCCCGTAAGAAAACAGTACAGGAAATAGCTTTTATACAATACCGGTCTCTAGGAAGCTGTCTTGTGCAGTGATGTTACATTCACCTTATGAAGAAAGAATGTGTCTCCAAAGTCACACATTTCAGATTTTATCCTTTATATGAAGATTTGACAAGTTACACATTTCTTTAAATGTCACTGAAACCCAACCCATCAGTTGTCCCAGTTCCCTACAGTATGTGCGAGCAGTAGCCCATAAGGCCAACTTGCTAGATTGCTGTATTGCAGAATGTGTGGGGTTTGTTCCACTGGTTTGATTGATTATACTATTTCGGGGGGTTGTTTATGTCAAATTCCAGTATATGTTATTCATAAGAGTTATTCATAATATTTGGCCGTAACGCAAGAAAACATGACCCTCTGAGAAGAAAACATCCATGAATTATGGTCACTCTTTCTAATCTTCTATCAAGCTATCAGCTCACCTTTGCAATATATTTATTGAAATAAAGTTTTTTTAATCAACATATTCATCCATACACCAAATAACAAATGAAAGTGTTTGTTAGATACTTACTACAGATTACATTAAAAAAAAAAAGCTACGAGCCTCAGCAGGAGTGTCTTCATATTAGCAACAAAGCTATGAAATGATAATCAAATTCAAAATTAAAACCTAAATACTGATACTAGTATCCTGATTGTGGCGTGGCAGGTGTTTCACAGAAAAATGGTGAATTATCCAAAAGGAGCCCAAAATATGTGTAGTGTGAAAACAACAATAACATAATTACATTATTTATTTCTAATTCCATTCAAAGACTGTAGTCAATGTCCATATTTTGAGTTGAATTAGTTTATTATTGTTAGTCTCTAAAAGGCAACATTTCATTGCTGCTGTCTTCGTTGGAAGTAGAGTGCTTGTGCTGCTGGTCATACACGTCGGCAGTGACCAGTGTGATAATTTCTTCCACTGCTCATAAAAGATTTTGTGTTTTTGCATGTCCTCCCTAACATGAAGAATCACAGAATCACAGAATATCAGGGTTGGAAGGGACCTCAGGAGGTCATCGAGTCCAACCCTCTGCTCAAAGCAGGACCATTTTCCACTAAATCGACCCAGCCAGGGCTTTGTCAAGCCTGATCTTAAAAAGCTGCAAGGAAGGAGATTCCACCACCTCCTTAGCTAACCCATTCCAGAGCTTCACCACCATCCTAGTGAAAACGTTTTTCCTAATATCCAATTTAAACCTCCCTGAAGTGAGGTGGTCTCCCCACTCCTGCCCTGAAGGGTTAAAAACAGCCCTGGGAGGGGGCCGTGGCTGGAGTAAGCAGCTTTTAGGCTGCGCTGATTGGGGGAAGTGGCTGCAGCTGGGGCCATGTCCCAAACAGACTCCGCTGTCCCTATAAAGGCAGAGAAGCCAGGAGCCCAGAAAGTTTCCCTCTGCCTGTAGAGGGAGATGGGCCTGGCTGCAGGGAGCTAGACATAGAGTACGTGAGTGAAGCAGGGCTGGGGAAAGGCAGAGGAGCTGGGGAGCTCCAGCCTGGAAAGCCCCAGGCTCCGGCCTAGCAGAAGGCAAAGGGATAGTAGGGTTTGCAAAGGGTAGCCCAGGGGTAGGTCAAGGCAGCAGGTCCAAACCCAACCTTGCCAGTGATGAGTAGGCTGATACTGCAGTCTGCTCTAGGACACAGGGGCTAGACAATGCCTGGCATTAGCCATATACTGAGGCAAGGTGGGGATAGTGAGTGGGGGTTCCCCAGGGAGTGAAGAACCTAAGACTCAGGAAGCTACTGCCAGGGGGGCAGCACCCCATGTGAAAGGACACCGGATGCAGAGAGGGACAGGGGGCCAGAGGACAGGAAGATCACCAGCCTGCAGAGGGCACTTCGGAGCTGGAATGAGCTAATTCCCAGAAGTAACCAGCAGGAGGTGCCGTAGGAGTGAGTCCGCACCTCTATATTTCCCCGCTGCAACTTGAGATCATTGCTCCTTGTTCTGTCATCTGGTACCACTGAGAACAGTCTAGATCCATCCTCTTTGGAACCCCCTTTCAGGTAGCTGAAATGCAGCTATCAAATCCCCCCTCATTCTTCTCTTTTACAGACCAAACAATCCCAGTTCCCTCACCCTCTCCTCGTAGCTCATGTGCCCCAGCCGCCTAATCATTTTTGTTGCCCTCCGCTGGACTCTTTCTAATTTTTCCACATCCTTCTTGTAGTGTGGGGCCCAAAACTGGACCCAGTACTCCAGATGAGGCCTCACCAATGTCAAATAGAGGGAATGATCACGTCCCTCAATCTGCTGGCAGTGCCCCTACTTACACAGCACAAGATGTCTTTAGCCTTCTTGGCAACAAGGGCACATTGTCTACTTATATCCAGCTTCTCGTCCACTGTAACCCCTAGTTCCTTTTCTGCAGAACTGCTTCCTAGCCATTCAGTTTCTAGTCTGTAACAGTGAATGGGATTCTTCCATCCTAAGTGCAGGACTGCACTTGTCCTTGTTGAACCTCATCAGATTTCTTTTGGCACAATCCTCTAATTAGTTTAGGTCCTTCTGTATCCTCTCCCTACTCTCCAGTGTATCTACCACTTCTCCCAGTTTAGTGTCATCTGCAAACTTGCTGAGGCTGCAGTCCACACCACCCAAAACATCATTAAAGAAGATACTGAACAAAACAGACCCCAGGGCCAGCCCTTGGGGCACTCTGCTTGAAACCGACTGTCAACTAGACATGGAGTTGTTGATCAATACCCGTTGTGAAAGTGAAATGAATTATATTAAAGAAATAGAATGAATTAAACAATGTTGTATGTGCCTTTAAGTAGAAATGAAAAGAATGCTGCAATCCAGGTATCAGGAAAGAAGACATTAAGATAGAATAATTGCTCCAGTTAAGGGCAATTGGTGAAGTATTAGCCTTAGATCGATAAGAGTTAGTAAGAAAGTAGGATATGCATGCTGTGTCCCAGATGAATTTTACAATGTTGTCTCTTTGTCCCTTTGTTTCGTTCACCCCCTTTTATCTATATATTTATGAATGTTTGGGTCTTGCACGGGGGCTCACATTATCTGAATGTATTAGCAGAGTGCTGTGCTAGCAAAACACAGTGGTCTTGACAAATTGTGAATCTTGATTGTAAAATTGTCGGGCTCAGCAGTGTCAATGTAGACATCTTTCCCTCCATCTTATAGTCTATTCATCCAGCCCATACTTCTTTAACTTGATTGCAAGAATACTGTGGGAGGCCTTATCAAAAGCTTTGCTAAAGTGAAGGAATAACATAGGCATTGTTTTCCCCTCATCCACAGAGCCAGTTATCTCCTCATAGAATGGAATTAGGTTAGTCAGGCATGACTTGCCCTTGGTGAATCCATGCTGACTGTTCCTGATCACTTTCCTCTCTAATAAGTGATTCAGAATTGATTCCTTGAGGATCTGCTCCATGATTTTTTCCAGGGACTGAGGTGAGGCTGACTGGCCTGTAGTTCCCTGGATCCTATTTCTTCCCTTTTTTAAAGATGAGCACTACAGTAGCCATTTTCCAGTCACCAGGTACTTCCCCAGATAGCCATGAGATTTCAAAGATAATGGCCAATGGCTCTGCAGTCACATCTGCCAACTCCTTTAGCATCCTCAGATGCAGCACATCCGGCCCCATGGACTTGTGCTCATCCAGCTTTTCTAAATAGTCCCGAAGCAATTCTTTCTAAACAGAGGGCTGGTCACCTTCTCCCCATGCTTTGCTGCTCAGTGCAGCAGTCTGGAACCAGACACTGTTTGTGAAGACAGGGGCAAAAAGAGGCTTTTTCCACATCCTTCCTCACTAGGTTGCCTCCCTCATTCAGTAAGGGACCCACACTTACCTTGCCTTACCTTGACTTTCTTCGTCTATGCCTGGCTGAGTTGTGTGACTCCTCCTTCTGATCTGTCTGCTGCTGCTGAGGAACAACTCAGCTAAGGGGACTTGGACATGAAGTGCCAGGAGGCCAGGGCTCACTTTTAAATGCGGTTAAGTTTTTACTGGAAAACTGTAAGTGGTAAGGATCTTGGGGGAGGAGAGGTTGGTCTGTAGGAGAGGAGGGACTGAACAGGCAGTGGGCAAAAGGCCATGGGGAAAGGAGAGTGGAGGAGACAAGGGACTCAGTGAAGGATTCAGCGAGAAGGAAAGGGGGCCTCAGCAGAGATGCAGAACAGGGACAAGAGGAGGTGGGAGTGTGGGCAGAGCCATGGGGAGAAAGCTGGAGGGGGCATCAGGTAGAGTGCAGGTGAGGACACCACAGACCAGGTGTCCCCTCTCTCAAATGCAGGTTAGGGGTGGCACATCTTAGGAAGGTTTAGCCTCCCCTGGCCTATTATACTTGCTGCCTACCTGGGCCAGTTCCTACCACCTCCCTGCAAATGTCTTAAGGGCTCCGTAAAGCAGCCTAAAGGGTGTCTGCTCCCCCTAGAGGAACCCAGATGGAGAGAGGATTCCTGCCTTATGCAAAAGATATATTAATGGGTGGAACAGAACAAAGAGAGGAGAGGCGTGAACATGAGGAGTGAACATGAGCTCCCCTTCAACTACGACCTGAGCTGGACCAAGGGCTGTACTAAGGGAAAGGATTGTACCCAGAGTAGGAAGGCGTCCAGTCTGTGAAAGAAATGTATTGAAACATCCCTGAGGGTGAGATCTTATCTGTATTCAGTTTCTGACAGTATTAGACATAGACCACCATGTTTTATTTTATTTAGTAATTCACTTTGTTCTGTCTGTTGCTACTTGAAACCTCTTAAATCCTACTTTCTGTATTTAATAAAATCACTTTTTACTTATTAATTAACTCAGAGCATGTGTTAATACCGGAGGGGGAGGCAGCTGTGCATATCTCTCTATCAGTGTTATAGAGGGCGAACAATTTGAGTTTACCCTATTTAAGCTTTATAAAGGGTAAAACAGATTTATCTGCGGTGAGACCCCACTGGGTGTTGGGCATCTGAGTTTTAAAGACAAGAACATTTCTTTTAGCTGCTTTCAAGATAAGCCTGCAGCTGTCAGGCAAGTAATTCAGACTGTGAATTAGAGTCTGTGTTGGAGCAGCAGGGTGTGTCTGGCTCAACAAGACAGGGTGCTAGAGTCCTAAAATGCCAGGGCAGGAACCCAGGGGCAGAAGTAAATTTGGTATATCAATTGGCAGCTTTCAAGGGAGGTTCTGTGATCTAACCCCTCACAAGAACAATGAAAAAAATGGGAAAGGTTCACGAAAACAAGAAACCTCGCTCTGTGGGCATGGGGACATCACAAAGAGCCCTCTCTGGGATGCAAGGGAAGTTCATAGTCTGTTCCACTGCAAAGTCAGCTGCTCAAAGCAGTAAGTTATTTTTACTCAAAGTTGATGTAGTAGTTAAATACCGCAGTCTGAATCTCAAAAACACACGGTTTCACAACTCTTACCAGTAAGCTCTAGAAGAATGTCCACAATTCCGACAGCAGTTTTCCTATATAAGGACTTTCCAGTAGAAACATTAGGTTTATCCTCCAGGTTTTGTGACAGATTCAACATAGAAAAATCAGGTACATTTTGCTCACCGAATCACTCTATATATGACAAAGAACTTCAGCATTGCTGATTCTTTCTTTTTCTCTTTGGTTGTCTGAAAGTATAGCTTCTGTTTGTAAAACTGAACAAGAACCATAACTACACAGGGACTAATGGAAAACTACTTTGCCTCAAAATGCTACAATATTTTATGGTAGTCTCAGAGAAGCTCTATACTCAGCTGGGATGGATGCTCTGAGATCGATCCACCAGTGGTCAATTTAGTGGGTTTAGTAAAGAGAAGGGTAAGATAAGTCAATGGGAGATTTTCTCCTGTCACCCCCTCACCCCCTCCCACAGTGTAGACCCCACAGTTACTTGAACAAAGGTACATTGACGCCAGCTACCTTATTCCCATAGCTGGAGTTGGGTAGAGTAGGTTCACTGTCCGTGGTAGTGTAGACATAGCCTTAGAGCAATGGAAAGGCTGTGCAACAGGGTGTGCGGAGATAGAGGCTGGTGGATGACCATTAAAGAGGTCAAGTGATGGTCAGAGAGAGGTAACTCAGCAATGGAAAGAACCGTGCTGAGTGATGGAGTGATAAGATATAGTGTGGGAGGAACTTCTCAGACTGTGAACTTCCACAATGCTGAGCTGAACCAAACTGGGACAGGGCATTCTTGATTAATGAGGAGATATGCTTCCCCTCTCTTGTAACACAGGTTTCAAGTCAATAATCCCAGACTATCATCTTCTGCAGCAGGTATATTTGCCTACTTTGTCACGAAGCTCTTTGGTTCTGACCCCATAAATGATAGGGTTGAGCATAGGAGGGATGAGGAGAAAGAGGTGGGCCAAGATGGTGTGAACATGCGGAGCGATGCTTTGACCAAGCCGGTATGTGAGACTGGAGAAAAGGCCAGGGATATAATATGTGAGCATCACACAGATGTGGGTTGTGCAAGTGTTGAGAGTTTTCTGGTGAGCTTTCTTAGAGGAGATTCTGAGGACGGCCCTGATGATCAGACTGTAGGACAGGGCAATGACTGTCAGGTCAAACCCACAGATTACAAACATTATCACCAAGCTATATATCCTAATGACTGTGATGTCCCCACACGCCATCTTGACCACAGCTATGTACTCGCATTGCGTATTAGGGATAATGCGGTTGGCACAGAATGGCTGCTGACTCAGGAGCAGGGGTAGGGGCAGAATGAAAACAACAGGTCTTATCAAACATACAAGCCCAAGATTAGCTATTTGTGCATTAGTGAGGATGGTGGCATATCTTAGAGGGTTACATATGGCAACGTAGCGATCGAAGGCCATTTTCACAAGGACGGCTGAGTGCATAACAGAAACCATGTGAATGAAGAACATCTGGGTGAGGCAGCCAGCCACAGTAATGCCTTTCAGTTTGAACCAAAATATGCCCAGTGCCTTTGGCATGACGAAGGTAGGTGAGATGATGTCTGTGAGCGCCAGCATACAGAGCAGCAGGTACATCGGCATGTGCAGAGTCTGCTCCTTACCTACAACACAAAGAAGTGTGAAATTTCCCAACAGGCTGATAATGTAGAATGTAGAGATAGGGATGGAAATCCAGATGTGGGCAGCCTCCAGGCCGGGGATGCCCATTAGTATGAATGTTGAAGGGTCAGAAGGAGTGAAGTTAAAATCTCCCATGAGGTGGTTAATGCGTCGATTCGACTTACAAATGCTCAAGGTGCCTGTGAAGGGAGAGAAGCACAGAGAGGGGATTACACTCTTTATAACAAATAGTACAGTAAATATTTTATAGCTTTTCACATTTTAGGAGTCTTCTTGAGTTGGGACTGAAGAACCACCAACGATGTCACTCCCTGCTTTATCTAACTTTAGCATATGGCAGAGACCCTTTGTTTTAAAACTTGGTTTCCAGACTAGTTTGTAGGAAAATTACAGATGAAGTCCAGAGTTCTTTGGCCTGGTCACATGCCCTTGTAAAGTCATAGCATCGATTATGTATAGGCTGTCTGAAGCATTCTCAGAGAGGCTCACCTGGTGGGAGATACATTTCTCTTAACACCTCTTGTTTCCTCCAATGACTCATTGCCCTGATTAGACCCTTCCCAACCACCTATCTAGACCAAAATCATCTTGCCTCATGGACGTTACCCGGTTGTAACTGCATTTGAAACACAGATAAGTAGTCAATATTAATAACTGCAGACAAAAAATCATACATGCATACAAATTGGATAATAATATTCAGAAAGTCATAACTTTTCCAATGTCAATTTACATGACCCATCTTGCATACAACGTATCATAATTATGCTATAATCATATAATCATAGTATAATAATACCACTATGATTAATATGAGGTTCTTTGTCACAAAATATCAATGGTTATTTCTACCAGGTTAATGCCTGAAGTTACATAGCAACAACAATTGGGAACAAAACTGAGTAAAGGTTGTGTCACCCAAGCTGCAGATCTTTGCTTGCCAGGGCAAAGAGACCCTGAAACTCCCCAAACACACTCTGTACCAGGAAAGGTCCCAAAGCGGGCCTTGGATCAACAATCATACACTAAAGAATTATTTCAGCAGCACTGCCCTCCTGTCCGTCAACGTGCCGCTCTGCAACCCTGTGACGTTCGCCTTTGGTGTTCTCTGGACCAGTGATCTGCTAGGTCTCTGCAGTCCTTGTCTCTGGGAGCCAGACTGACCGTGCTCTGCTATGAGAACCCCCATTCCTGGGCTGTTCACACACAGCCTCTGCCATGTAAGCTGCTGCTTAGATAGTCAATATCTATGGTCCCAGACACAACCCTAGGAACCTTTGTCTTGCAGTGTCCAGTTATCCCCGCTGGAAGCTCAGATGAGTTCATCAATTTAACAAAGAAATTGATATACACCAGGTTTGTTATCCCCAGGGGAGTCTCTTACACTCTTCAAATCAAACATACTGCTTCAGGTAGAATAAACAACACATTTTTTAAATCCAAAGAGAGATGTTAAGTGCTATTAAGTGATAGGCAAAAAGTCAGAGTGGTTACCAAAATAAAATAAAATATAAAAATGCAGTCTAAACTCTCCACCCTATTAGATTGTGCAACATCGAGATGAAGCAGTTTTCCTCACCCCACTGGATATTGCAGTCCTTAGTATACAGGTTTGTTCCTTAAACCTGGGCCAATCCCTCTGTTGGAGTCTTGTTTTCTTCTCAATGTCTTTGTTGCTTGCAGCTAAGGTGGCGGCCAGAGAAGGGCCCAGTATGTGTCCACTCTCTCTGTTTTATACCCTCAGCCCATGTGGTTGGGGAGCACATGTCCAGGCATGTCTGGGGGGCATTGCTGAGTCTCTCCAAGCAAGGTACAGCTTTGTGGGGCCTCAGACATGTGAGTCATTGCACTGTAGCTCCCTTGTTGGACAATGGCTGTTGATGGGTTGTTTGACACCCTGCAAGGGGTTGTTACTTTACCTGCTGTTGGCTCAGAGTGGGGGCTAATATCTGGCTGATTCCCCTATTTACAGCATGTTTTAGTGACCACCATACAACAGAATTTTCATTGCTCCATATACATTAATGATACATATATGGATAGAGACATGACCTTCAGCAGATCATGACATTTCCCTTGATACTGTACAAGGCCTGCTTTATATATAAGATCTTGATGATCTGAAAATGAGGAATATGGGGGTTACAGTATGCTCCCCCAAGCTATAGATTGTCACAGCACCCACGAAGCCTCAGTGCTACTTTCTGTCACTGTACACACTCCGCCTGCCTCCACAACCCTCAGCAGTGCCCAATTCTCTGTGTATACCCCCAACCTGCACCCAAAGCCTCCAGCACTGCCAGCCTGCCTCTGTACACCCCTCTTCCTTCCACATAACATCTAGTGCTGGTCACCTGTCCATGTAAATCCACCAGTTTGAGAACTTCAATCCGTGCCACATAGTGATACCCCTCACTCAGGACCAAAACCACTTGCCACGCACCACAGGGACAGCTCACAGAACTATCTCCTCAGACTAGGTTAAACTTAGTGTCTGCCTGCACTGGGGAAAAGGGAGAGATGAGACTGAACTGCCTTTCTGGGGGCAAAGGGAACCCTGGCTGCAGCTCAGCCTGTGCAGGGAAGGAGAGGTGGACAGACCTAGTAGGAGGGGGAGAGGAGGTGGGATTAAAAGGAGCCAGTGTGATTAACTCTTCTTCAAAAAGACAAAAAGCTTTAATGTATTGCGGCCGGTTAGAAATCCAGACACCCCTTCCTGAGGCTGCTTTTCTGTGTTGGCAATTGCTGATGTTGTCACAAAACTATAGTGCGCTTTCTCATGGAAGGAAGTATGGTCTGGATGGGAGATGATGTCAGAGACCATCTGCTAGAGTGTTGCCCACTTTCCATTGCAGTCTCAGACTCCCAGACCCAGGAGGCCTCATGATGCCTCTTTGGTCTGTGCATCAAGGAGGATGTCCATTCCCCATGTTGCATAGTTTCAGGACTTCGTGCCACTGTGATGTGGATACTATATGTCCTGCAGTCCTGCCCACACTCACCGCACAGACTGCGTGTTACTGGACCTCTCTAGGTGACATTTGCAACACAACCTCTAATGCTTCTCTTCCTCTCCAGAAACAGAGATGAAGGGTTTCTCTCCCCCTGCTCCTCCTTGTAAAATTTGTTTTCCTAATTGTTTTGAAGCTTTAAGACTGTGAATCTGAGATTTAAGCAACTCTCTCGTCAGTTCTTCTTAGGTCTGAACAAGCTCATCCGTCCTTAGAGGCCTCGCGGTGACTTCAGATGAAGTCACTGGAGGCTCATGGCCAACATAAATCAGGACATTTATTTAACTCACTACATGTAGATTTAAGGCAAACTCCTGGCTCAGTTAGGAATTTTGCCTTGGATCTCAAGTAGACCAGATTCACCCTGAATGTTTTACTTTATGCTCCTGGCTGTTAAATTCATGGATTTGGGTCCTGCTGCAGAAAGCACTACTCTGTTAGAGTGGTAAGAGAGTCTGAGGGAACCCCCCAGTTCACGTGGCATTCTGAGACTAGGAATGAAAACTGGGAGTTTAAAAACAGAGGGGCCTTCATTTTGCTCTCAGATAGGTCAATGTCAATCTGGAGTGACCAACTGAAGGCAGAATGTGTGAGCAGAATAAAGCCAGTGTGTAGCCCATTCTTGTTGTGAACCCTCTGGTAACACAGATACCCACTGCAGAAGCTTTGGCTGCACTTCCAAAAAGGTTGCTGAATTGGAAAACTTGACCAAACCACAGAAAAACAACACAGCACCAAAAAAAAAAGTGTAATTGAGAAAGATAGAAGGACACAGTAAGAGAAAATGAATTGAACATAAATGCAAATATTTGTCTAAACTATTTACAATCTATTTGTAATTCCACTTGTTTTTTATGACAGTACTAAACAATTTAAGTAATCCTGTTGGTGAATTCCTGCCCAGATGGTTCTTGATTTGAACCCTGGAAACCTTCCTGAGCCCTCAGCACTAACTGTAAAGCAGAAACAGGCAACTCACCAAAATACCAGTCATCAGAGAGAGGAAATCTCTTTACTGCAACAGCAAGTCACAGTCTTGAGAATCAGCGTATGAATATCACACGTCTGATACTCAGCATGCTGTACAGCAACCTTTATGATTCCCCTGTACAATCCCTGTGGATTTTCAAATTGGCCAGGACTCCTGTACAATTCTCTGGACTCTGTGTGAGCAGCTGGAAGAGCAGAAAATGGACCCTGGAGAACTTCAGCCTGAGAACCACTCTCAGGAAAAAATAATTGCTTTGCTAATAATAGGGGCTCAGATTTTCAGGGCAAACTGTGTCTTGCAGACTGTACAGTGTAACAAATGATGATGGCTGTCTTTTCTGTGTGTAATGTACTGCCATCTGCACAATGTGTGGGAATGCTGCCACAAGACATGGGACCAAAAACCATTTTCAATTTATCGTAGCAGCATAGTGCTGCATATCTCCAATGAAGTTGTAATATCCAGTCCATTAGCCTCTGAAAAATCAGTGCCACCTCGTAGAGGCCAAAATACTTGATTCTGAATTTATGCAAGACGAAGGGAGTGTTAAAGGCTTTCTTCTCCCAGGATTCTGGCAGCAATGTTATTTGCCAGTGAGCCACTGTGAGGTGTTAAGTTGAATATATATCTGACAGCTACCAAGTGTTCTAATAGCTGTACTCATAGACTCATACACTTTAAGGTCAGAACAGACCATTATGATCATCTAATCTGACCTCCTGCACAATGCACGCCACAGAATCTCACCCATCCACTTCTATAACAAACCTTAATCTGTGTCGAAGTTATTGAAGTCCTCAAATTGTGGTATGAAGACCTCAAACTGCAGAGAATCCACTAGCAGGTGACCCATGCCCCACGCTGCAAATGAAAGCGAAAAACCTCCAGGGCTCTGACAATCTGCCCTGGAGGAAAATTTCTTCCCGATCCCAAATATGATGATCAATTAAACCCTGAGCACATGGGCAAGACTCAGCAGCTAGCACCCAGGAAAGTATTCTCTGTAGTAACTCAGATCCCAACCCATCTAACATCCCATCACAGACCACTAGGCATACTTACCTGCTGATAATCAAAGATCAATTGCCAAATTAATTGCCAAAATTAGGCTATGCCACTAGACCATCCCCTCCATAAACTTAGTCTTAAAGCCAGTTATGTCTTTTGCCCCCATACTCCCCTTGGAAGGCTGTTCCAGAACTTCACTCCTTTAATGGTTAGAAACCTTCGTCTAATTTCAAGTCTAAACTTCTTAGTGTCCAGTTTATACCCATTTGATCTTGTCCACATTGGTCCTAAGATTAAATAATTCCTCTCCCTCCCTCTTATTTATCGCTCTGATATATTAATAAAGAATAATCTTAACCCCCCTCAAGCTTCTTTTGGTTAGGCTAAACAAGCAAAGCTCTTTCATTCTCCTTTCATATGACAGGTTTTCCATTCCTCGGATCATCCTAGTAGCCTGTCTCTGAACCTGTTCCAGTTTGAATTCATCCTTCTTAAACATGGGAGACCAGAACTGCACACAGTATTCCAAAAGATTCTCACCAGTGCCTTGTGCAATGGTACTAACACTCATCACTGCCCTACAGTAATATATTAAAAAGTATCAGCACAGCAACAGATGGCCGGAATCGGGAACGGAATACCGGACACTAAGTCCCAAGGGCCTTGCTAGGTTGGTCAGCTGGACCGCAAGTAGGGAAACTGATGTCAGGGTCTTCTGACAGTCATGTAAACATGTATGAGGAAGTGAAAAGATAAGGCTTGCAATTTTACATATACCATATAAGGATAATATTAATTGCGCTTCTACAATGTATGTCATATAATTGCCAAATAAGGTTCTAATTTATGTGTAAGCAAATATAATAAATGGCGGTTTTAAACTTTATAAGCTCTGGCGAAAATCGGTTTGAAAGAGCGGCTTAACCCTTGCTAGGGAATACGCTGCCTCTCCGTGTGTGCACACATGTATCAATGATTTACCAATAATGGAGCCTCAGGCTGTCTGATCAATTAACAAGCTGGTGGTCTTTTCCCCAACACTTGTATGATTAACTAGATCAAGTCAGTAGAAGTGCTTGCAACCTTTGGCATAGATAAATGGTCTACCGGTAACCCCTCTTGACTTTAGGGAGCTGAATAGGGAATGGAACAAATACGTGAATATGTTTACCCTAGTTCTGGAACAGACCCGTAACTGTAGGGTACACCGCAGAACATGGAACTCATAAATTAGGCCAAGTGGAACGGTTTCAGGGATGAGATAATTGATATTAATACGTATGACTATATGTCAGAGCATGTTAACCTCTAGTTTTGGACATGGTAGTTTGGTCCCTGATTAAGGCAGTACCAGGACCCTCTGAGAAGGCAAGTAACCATGAAGGATGGTGACTCTTTCTAATCTTCTATCAAGCTACCAGCTCACCTTTGCAATGTAGTTATTGAAACAAAGTTTTTTTTTATCAACATATTCATCTATACATCAAATAACAAATGAAAGTGTTAGATATCTACTACAGATTACATTTACAAAAAAAAAGGGCTAAAAGCACCAGGAGGGGTGTCTTAATATTAGCAACAAAGCTATGAAATGATAATGAATTTCAAAATAAATACCTAAGTACTGGTACGAGTATCTTGATTGAGGCGTGGCAGCTGTTTCAAAGAAAAATGGTCAATAACCCAAAAGGAGCCCAAAATATATGTAGTGTCAAAACAAAAATAACATTATTACATTATTCATTTCTAATTCCATTCAAAGACTGTAGTCAATATCCATATTTTGAGTTGAAATAGTTTGTTATTGTTAGTCTCTAAAAGGCAACATTTTATTCTTGCTGTCTTCATTGGAAGTAGAGTGCTTCTGCTGCTGGTCATATATGTCGGCAGTCACTAGTAAGATCATTTCTTCCACTGGTCACACAAGATTTTGTGTTTTTGCATGTCCTAACTAACATGAAGAATCATAGAATCATAGAATATCAGGCTTGGAAGGGACCTCAGGAGGTCATCTAGTCCATCTCCCTGCTCAAAGCAGGACCAATTCCTATTGAATCATCCCATCCAGGTATTTTACAAGCCTGACCTTAAAAGCTGCAAGGAAGGAGATTCCACCACCTCTTTAGCTAATCCATTCCAGAGCTTCACCACTCTCCTAGTGAAAAAGTTTTTCCTAATATCCATTCTAAACCTCCCCCACTGCAACTTGAGAGCATTGCTCCTTGTTCTGTAATCTGGTATCACTGAGATCAGCCTAGATCCATTCTCTTTAGAACCCCTGTCATGGTACAATTCCCCACTCTGAACCTTAGCTTCCAAAAGATGGGGTACCAGCATGAATTCCTCTAAGCTCAATTACCAGCTTAGAACCTGTAGCGCTGCCACCAACCAGGAATTCCAGTGCCTAGTACACTCTGGTCCCCCCAAAACCTTACCCGGGGACCCCCAAGATGCAGACCCTCTGAATCTTATGTCATAACATTTTTTCCCAGATTTGGACCTTAGCGTTCAAAATATGGGTGTTAGCATGAAAACCTCCAAGCTTAATTACCAGCTTGGACCTGGTAAAGCTGCCACCAGCCAGGAATTTATACAGTGCCTGGCTCACTGTGGTCTCCCCAAAACCTTCCCTGGGGGACCCCAAGACTCTGATTCCTTGAGTCCTGCAATGAGGGCAGGGGACTGGACTCGATGACCTCTCAAGGTCCCTTCCAGTCCTAGAGTCTATGAGTCTATGAGTCTCACAACAAAGGGGAATAAACCATTTCCCTTTCCCCTCCTCCCTTCCAGGTGTTCCCTCCCTGGGTTCCTGGAGAGATATACAGAAGCAAGCTCCGTGAATCTAAACAGAGGGACTCCATCCTCCCTGTTTCCAGTCCTGGAAACACAAGTACCGAGAGAGCTAATCTCCCTTCCCCCTTACCCAGAGGGAATGCAAAGTCAGGCTTAGTAAATCTAACACAAAGAGATTTTCCCTCTGACTTCTTTCTCCCACCAATTCCCTGGTGAGCTGCAGACTCAATTCCCTGGAGTCCCCACTAAAGAAAAACTCCAACAGGTCTTAAAAAGAAAGCTTTATATAAAAAGAAAAAAAAGGACATAAAAATGGTCTCTCTGTATTAAGGTGACAAATACAGGGCCAATTGCTTAAAAGAAAAATGAATAAACAGCCTTATTCAAAAAGAATACAATTCAAAACACTCCAGCAACTATACACATGTAAATACAAAAGGAAACAATAGAAACCTATTATTGTCTTACTATTCTTGTACTTATAACTTGGAAACAGAAGATTAGAAAGCCAGGAGATAGAAAAATCACTCCAAAGCCAAGAGGGTCAGACCCAAGACAAAGAACAAAGAACTCACACACAAACTTCCCTCCAGACAGATTTGAAAAAGTCTTGTTTCCTGATTGGTCCTCTGGTCAGGTGTTTCAGGTTACTCCTTTCCAGGTGAAAGAGACATTAACCCTTAGCTATCTGTTTATCACATCTTAACACAAGGAAAGTAAACCCTTTCCCTCACTGTTGCCTCTCCCAGGCTTCCCCTCCCTGGGTTACCCTGGAAGATCACTGTGTGAGTCAAACTCCTTGAATCACAAAACAGAGAGGACAATTCACCTTCCTCTGTCCTTCTCTTTCCCCCTCCCAGACTCTTCCTGAGAGAAAGTAATCCTGGCACAGAGAGAAATCAGCCTCTCTCTCCCTCTTCCCTCCTTTCTCCCCACCAATTCCCTGGTGGATCCAGACCCAGTCCCCTGGGGTCTCACCAGAATAAAAAAACAATCAGGTTCTTAAACAAGAAAAGCTTTTAATTAAAGAAAGAAAAAACAGTAAAAATTATCTTTGCAAATTTAAAAAAAATGGAATAGGTACAGGGTCTTTCAGCTATAGACACTGGGAACACCCTCCCAGCCTAAGTATACAAGTCCAAATTAAAATCTTTTCAGCAAAATAGCAATTTGAACTCCTTTCAGCCAAATACACATTTGAACTTCTTCCAATCAAATACACATTTGCAAATAAAGAAAACAAACATAAGCCTAACTCGCTTTATCTATCTCATACTCACTATTCTGGATCTATAAGAAACTGTATCAGGGAGATAGGAGAGAAACCTAGTTGCACATCTGATCCCTCTGAGCCCCCAGAGTGAACAATAACCAAAACTAACAGCACAGCACAAAAACTTCCCTCCCTCAAGATTTGAAAGTATCCTGTCCTCTGATTGGTCCTCTGGTCAGGTGACAGCCAGGCTTACTGAACTTGTTAACCCTTTACAGTGAAAGAGATATAAAGTACTTCTATGCTATTATCTTTTCTTATCTGTTTATGACAACACCCTTTCAGGTAGATGAAAGCAGCTATCAAATCCCCCTCTCATTCTTCTATTCTGCAGACTGAACAATTCCAGTTCCCTCATCTCCCCATAAGTCATGCTCCAGCCCCCTAATAATTTTTGTTGCCCTCCGCTGGACTCTTTCCAATTTTTCCACATCCTTCTTTTAGTGGGGGGCCCAAAACTGAACACAGTACTCCAGATGAGGCCTCACCAATGTCGAATAGAGGGGAATGATCGCATCCCTGGATCTACTGGCAATTCCCCTACTTATACACCCCAAAATGCCATTAACTTTCTTGGTAACAAGGACACACTGTTGGCTCATATGGTGCTTGTCATCCACTGTAACTCCTTGATCTTTTTCTGCAGAACTGCTGTCTAGCCATTTGGTTTCTTGTCTATAGAAGTGCATGGTATTCTTCCATTCCAGGTGCAGGACTCTGCACTTGTCCTTGTTGAACCTCATCAGATTAATTTTGACCCAATTCTCTGATTTGTCTAGGTCCCTCTGTATCCTGTCCCTACTTTCCAGTGTATCTACCACTCCTCCTAGTTTAGTGTCTTCCGCAAACTTGCTGAGGGTGCAGTCCACACCACCCTCTACATCATTAATGAATGTATTGAACAAAACTGACCACACGGCCAACCCTTGGGGTACTCCGATTGAAATCGGCTGCAAACTAGACATGGAGCCATTAATCACTACTCATTGAGCCCAATGATCTAGCTAGCTTTCTATCCACCTTACAGTCCAATCATCCAACCCATACATCTTTAACTTGCTGGCAAGAATACTGTGGGAAACCATATCAAAAGCTTTGCTAAGGTCAAGGAATAACACATCCGTTGTTTTCCCCTCATCCACAGAGCCAGTTATCTCCTCATATAAGGCAATTAGGTTAGTCAGGCATGACATGCCCTTGGTGAATCTATGCTGACCATTCCTGATCTTTTTCCTCTCCAATAAGTGCTTCAGAATTGATTCCTTGAGGGACTGCTCCATGATTTTTCCAGGGACTGAGGTGAAGCTGACTGGCCTGTCATTCTCTGGACTCTGTTTCTTCCCTTTTTTAAAGATGGGCACTACAGTAGCCTTTTTCCAGTAACTCGGGAACTCCCTCGATCCTCATGAGTTTTCAGAGATAATGGCTAATGGCTCTGCAATCACATCCACCAACTCCCTTAGTATCCTCAGATGCAGCACATCCAGCCCCATGGACTTGTGCTCATCCAGCTTTTCTAAATAGTCCTGAATCACTTCTTTCTCCAGAGGATGCTGGTCACCTCCTCCCCACGATTTACTTCCCAGTGCAGCAGTCTGAGACCTGACCTTGTTTGTGAAGACAGAGGCAAGAAAAGCTTTCAATACATTAGTTTTTTTCTACATCCTCTGTCACTAGGTTGCCTCACTCATTCAGTAAGGGACCCACACTTACCTTGACTTACCTTGACCTTCTTCTTCTATACCTGTCCCGGCTGTGTGACTCCTCCTGCTGCTTTTGCAGCTGAATCTGGAACAACTCAGATAAGGGGGCTGGGACATGGAGTGCCAGGAGACCAGGGACCACTTTGAAATGTGGTTCAGTTTTCACTGGAAGATGGTTGGCGGTAGGGGTCTTGGGGGATGGAAGGTTGGTTTGTAGGAGAGGAGGGACTGAACAAGCGGTGGGCAAAGGGCCATGGGGAAAGGAGAGTGGAGGAGAGGAGGGACTCAGTGAAGGATTCAGGGAGAAGCAAAGGGGGCCTCAGCAGACAGGTGGAGCAGAGAAAAGAGGAGATGGTGTGTGGGTGTGGCCATGGGGAAAAAGCAGGAGAGGGAATCGGGGGTGGAGTGCAGGTCAGGACACCACAGACCAGGTGTCCCCTCTCTCAAAGGCAGGTTGGGAGCAGAACAGCCTAGGGAAATTTAGCCTTCCGTGGCCTATTATACTTGCTGCCTACGCACACCACTTCCTACCATCTCCCTGCAAATGTCCCAAGGGCTCCGTAAAGCGGCCTGAAGGGTGTCTGCTCCCCCAGAGGGACAAAGGATTCCTGCCTATTGCAAAAGATATATTAATGGGTGGAACAGAACAAAGAGAGGAGAGGAGCCAACATGAGGAATCCCCTACCGACCACCTGAGCTCAACAAGGGCTGTAACAGGGGAAAGGATTGGGCCCAGACTAGGAAGGCATCCAGTCTGTGAAAGAAACATATTGAAACATCTCTGAGGGTGACGATCTTATCTGTATTCAGTTTCTGACTGTATTAGACATAGATTTGCCTATTTTATTTTATTTTACTTGGTAATTCACTTTGTTCACTACTTGAAATCACTTAAATACTCCTTTCTGTATTTAATACAATCACCTTTTACTTATTAATTAACCAGATTATGTGTTAATACCTGGGGGGCAAACTGTGCATATCTCTCTATCAGTGTTATAGAGAGCGAACAATTTGAGTTTACCCTCTTTAAGCTTTATAAAGGGTAAAGCAGAGTTATTTGGGGTTAGACCCCATTGGGAGTTGGGCATCTGAGCATTAAATACAGGAACACTTTTGTTAGCTGCTTTCAGGTTAAGCCTGCAGCTGTGTGGCAAGTAATTCAGACTGTGAATTGGAGTCTGTGTTGGAGCAGGCGGGTGTATCTGGCTCAACAAGACAGGATGCTGGAGTCCTAAGCTGCCAGGTCAGGACATCAGGGGAGAAGTACTTTTGGCACATGAATTTGCAGCTTCATAGAATCATGGAATCATAGAATATCAGGGTTGGAAGGGACCTCAGGAGGTCTTCTAGTCAAACTACATGCTCAAAGCAGGACCAGTTCCCACTAGATAATCCCAGCCAGGGCTTTGTCAAGCCTTGACCTTAAAAACCTCTAAGGAAAGAGAGTCCATCACCTCCCTAGGTAACCCATTCCAGTGCTTCACCACTCTCCTAGAGAAAAAGTTTTTCCTAATATCCAACCTAAATCTCCCTTACTGCAACTTGAGACCATTGCTCCTTGATCTGTCATCAGGTACCACTGATAACAGTCTAGATCCATCCTTTTTGGAATCCCCTTTCAGGCAGTTGAACGCAGCTATCAAATCCCTCCTCTCTCTTCTGCAGACTAAACAATTCCAGTTTTCCCTCAGCCTCTCCTCATAAGTCATTTGCTCCAGCCCCCTAATCATTTTTGTTGTCCTTTGCTAGACTCTTTCCAATTTTTTCCACATCCTTCTTGTAATGTGGGGCCCAAAACTGTACACAGTACTCCAGAGGAATCCTCATCAATGCTGAATAGAGGGGAATGATCATGTTCCTAGATCTGCTGGAAATGCTCTTAGTTATACAGCTCAAAATGCCGTTAGCCTTCTTAGCAACCAGGGCACACTGTTGACTCATATCCAGCTTCTCATCCACTCTAACCTGTAGGTACTTTTCTGATTAACTGCTTCCTAGCCATTTGTCCCTAGTCTGTAACAGTTAATGAGATTCTTCCGTCCTAAGTGCAGGACTCTGCACTTGCCCTTGTTAAACCTCATCAGGTTTCTTTTGGTCCAGTCCTCTAATTTGTGTATGTCCCTCTGTATCCTATCCTTACCCTCCAACGTATTTACCACTGCTCCAAGTTTAGTGTAATCTGTAAACTTGCTGAGAGTGCAGGCCACGCCATCCTCCAGATCATTAATGAAGATATTGAACAAAACCGGCCCTAGGACCGACCCTTGGGGCACGCCAGTTGAAACTGGCTGCCAGCTAGACATGGAGTTGTTGATCACTACCCGTTGAGTCCGACGATCTAGCCAGCTGTCTATCCACCTTATAGTCCAATCATCCAGCCCGTACTTCTTTAACTTGCTGGCAAGAACACTGTGGCAGACCGTATCAAAAGCTTTGCTAAAGTCAAGGAATAACACATCCACTGCTTTCCCCTCATCCACAGAGCCAGTTATCTCTTCATAGAAGGCAATTAGGTTAGTCAAGCACGACTTTCCCTTGCTGAATCCATGCTGACTGTTCCTGATCACTTTCCTCTCCTCTAAGTGCTTCAGAATTGATTCCTTGAGGACCTGCTCCATGATTTTTCCAGGGCCCGAGGTGAGGTTGACTGGCCTGTAGTTCCCTGGATCCTATTTCTTCCGTTTTTTAAAGATGGGCACTATATTAGCCTTTTTCCAGTAATCCGGGACCTCCCCCGTTCGCCATGAGTTTTCAAAGATAGTAGCCGATGGCTCTGCAATCACATCCGCCAGCTCCTTTAGAGCCCTCGGATGCAGAACATCCAGCCCCATGGATTTGTGCGTGTCTAGTTTTTCTAAATCGTCCTGAACCATTTCTTTCTCCACAGAGGGCTGGTCACCTTCTCCCCATACTGTGCTACCCAGTGCAGTAGTCTGGGAGCTGACCTTGTTTGTGAAGACATAGGCAAAAAAAGCTTTGAGTACATTATTTTTTTCTCCTTCATTCAGTAAGGGGCCTACACTTTCCATGACTTTCTTCTTGTTGCAAACATATCTGAAGAAACCCTTCTTGTTACTCTTACCATCTCTTGCTAGCTGCAACTCGAAGAGTGATTTGGCCTTCCTGATTTCATTCCTGCATGCCTGAGCAATATTTTTAAACTCCTCCCTGTCCAATCTTCCACTTCTTGTAAGCTTCTTTTTTGCATTTAAGATCAGCAAGGATTTCACTGTTAAGTCAAGCTGGTCGCCTGCCATATTTACAATTCTTCCTACACATTGGGATGGTTTTTTTTTTCCTGCAACTTCAATAAGGATTGTTTAAAATACAGCCAGCTCTCCTGGACTCCATTCCCCCTCATGTTATTTTCCCAGGGGATCCTGCCCATCAGCTCCCTGAGGGAGCCAAAGTCTGCTTTTCTGAAGTCCAGGGTCCATATTCTTCTCCTCTCCTTCCTTCTTTGTGTCAGGATCCTGAACTCGACTATCTCATGGTCACTGCCTCCCAGCTTCCCATCCACTTTTGCTTCTCCTACTAACTCTTCTCTGTTTCTCAGCAGTAGGTCAAGAGGAGCTCTACCCCTAGCTCGTTCCTCCAGCACTTGGACCAGGAAATTGTCCCCTACTTTTTCAAAAACTTCCTGGATTGTCTGGATTGTCTTCCAAGGGGGGTTCTGGGATCTAACCTGTCACAAGAACAATGAACAAAAAAATGGGAAAGGTTCATGAAAACAAGAAACCCTACTTTGTGGGCACGGGAACATGACAAATAGCTCTCTTTGGGATGAAAGGAAGTTCAGAGTCTGTTCCATTCCAAAAGCAGTAAGCTATTTTTACTGAAAGGTAATGTAGTAGTTAAATACCGCAGTCCAGTTCTCAAAAACACACGGATTCACAACTCTCACCAGTAAGCTCTAGTAGAATGTCTTCAATTCCTACAATAGTTTTCCTGTATAAGGACTTTCCAGTAGAAACGTTAGTTTTTCCTTCAGGTTTTGTGATGGATTCAACACAGAAAAATCAGGTACATTTTGCTCACTGAATCACTGTACATATGACAAAGAACTTCAGCATTGCTGATTCTTTCTTTTTCTCTTTGGTTGTCTGAAAGTGTAGCTTCTGTTTGTAAAACTGAACAAGAACCATGACTACACAGGGACTAATGGAAAACTACTTTGCCTTAAATGCTACAATATCTTATGGTAGTCTGAGATCAAGTCTACACTCAGCTGGGATCGCTGCTCTGAGATCGATCCACCGGTGGTCTATTTTAGTGGGTCTAGTAAAGAGACGAGTAAATCTAAAGTCAATGAGAGATTTTCTCCTCCTCAACCACCCCCGAGCCCCCCTCTCACAGTGTAGACCCTGAAGTAAAATTGAACCCAAGGTATATTGAACCCCAGTACCTTATTCGCGTAGCTGGAGTTGTGTAAGTAGGTTTTCACTTACCGTGCTAGTTGGAAGCCATACTCTTAGAGTCATGGAAAGGCAGAGACAAAAGGGTTGGTGGTGGGGATGGAGGCTATGGGTGACAATGAATGAGGTCAAGTGAGGCTCAGAGAGAGATAACTCACCAATGGAAAGAGCTGTGCTTAGTGACGGAGTGATAAGATATTGTGTGGGAGGGAACTTCTCAGACTGGTGAACTTCCACAGTGCTGAGCTCAACAAAATTGGGTAGGACAGGGCACCCCTTGATTAACGAGGGAGATATTCTGTTCAACGTCTTGTAAATTAGAGGGTTTCAAGTCAGCGGCCATCAGGCGACTCACCTTCTGCAGCAGGTGTATTTTCGTACTTTGTCATGAAGCTCTTTGTTTGAGATCCCATAAATGATAGGGTCTTGAGCAATGGAGGGATGAGGAGATAGAGGGTCAGCCCAGAATGATGTGAACCATGAGGGAGCGATGCCTTGACCAAACCGGTATGTGAGATTGGAGAACAGGCCAGGGGTATAATATGTCAGCATCATACAGATGTGCTTTGTGCAACTGTTGAGAACTTTCTGGTGAGCTTTCTTGGAGCAGATTCTGAGGATGACAGTGATGATCAGACCGTAGGATAGGGCAATGAGAGTCAAATCAAACCCCATAACTACAAACATTAGCACCAAGCTATATGTCCTAAATGTACTGTAACCCACACACCATGCATTGACCACAGCTATGTACTCGCATTGCATGTGGGGGATAATGCTAGTTGCACAGAATGGCTGCCTGCTCAGGATCAGGGGCAGAGGCAGAATGAAGAGACAGCTCTTATCAGACCTACAAGCCCGAGCTTAGCTATTTGTGCATTGCTGAGGATGACGGCTTATCTCAGAGAGTTACATATGGCAACGTAGCAATCAAAGGCCATTGTCACGAGGGTGGCTGACTGCACTACAGAAACTGTTTGAAGGAAGAACATCTGGGTGAGGCAGGCAGCCATAGAATACCTTTCAAATTGAACCAAAAATATGCTCAGTGCCTTTGGCACAATGAAGGTAGGTGTGATGATGTCTGGGAGCGCCACATAAACTACATAGCAGTTACTATTTACCTCAGAGGTACAGATCAGTGAGATTATCACACACATGGGAAGTAAATAGTCACCTGGCTGAGGTGAATGTTGATAAGGATATCACATATGGATTAGGAAGCCTGCAGGCAGGAATGCCAAACATATATTGAGTGAAGATTGAATGGTGTTAGAGTGAGGAGATATGAGCAGGAAGGTTGCAGAGTTGCTTTGACAGACTCTGAAATTACAGGCTGACTATCAAGTGAGAAAGTGGACCAGAGGGAGTTCACAGAGGCTTGAGAACTAAGGGTAGTAGGTAAATATTTTATGCTAGCTATCGAGCTCCAGGAGTATAGTGAGATGGGGTGTGGCCAGTAAGAACAACTCGAGGGCTAATATGTCCCTAAGGCACATAACTTTCAGGTAACAGGACGTTTCAGTAAACTAGTTGGGGACAGAGGATTGATTTTAAGTCTTGGATAGTCACAGATAGGTAGTCACTGTTCTCTGGGAGTTCATCGTTGGGGCTGTAGGCTGAGTGTGGGAGCCGGGGGGAGAGGGTGGGGGCCGGGGGGAGGTAAGGGGCACACAGTCCTGGGGACACAGTCATGGCACAGGAGGGGGCAGAAGTGGGGGGATGGTCAGGGAACAGGAGGCTGGATTGGGGTGTCACGGGGGGGTCTGTCAGGACCAGCTGAGGGTGGAAGGGATCGGGCAGTCACTGGACAGGGATGGGGATGGTGGTTGGGGGACATTGAGGGGACAAGGAGCAGATGGGTGGGGGTCTAGGGAGAGGCAGAGGCAGTTGAGGGCAGGAAAGGTTGTACATGCCTTTTCAGTGTTTGGGAGGCACAGCCTACCTACCCAAGCTCAGCAAGCAGTTTGAGGCTTGCAGAAGATCCGCTATTATACTTTTCCATTATGGTACCGTCCTTTCACTTCTCAAATGCCAAATTAGAGTATATCTGTAATTTCAGTGCCATAGGGAGATTCATGTCAGGGGAGGAGGTTGCAATACATTGATCCTTGCTAGACAGACCTTCAGAGATGGACCTTGTTCACTGTTCAGTGGGAGATTCTTCTTGGAGCAGCCATGCCCTTCGCAAGCACTTCTCTTCAGACTTGATTTGTCTGACTCATTTTTCTGATAATTTACTTGATCAACATTCGGCTTACTTGAACTCAGTTTGAAATGTAGCTACGAGTTTAGTGGATTAGTGCCTTTGGCAAATAATTCTGCTGCTTTGTATAGGTCTGTGTCTCTGGATTGTCGCAGTTTTGAAACTGCATTTACCGAGTCCAGAATCTTTCTTTGGAGCACAATGAGAAAAACAAAACTAAAGTTTTCCATTTATTTCTATATTGCTGAAGGTTCATAAAATTCCGTGGCATTTTAGCTCAGTAGAACTATTTCTGTGGGTGCCTTCATTGTGTCTAAACACTGAATCTGAGAGGAAGGAGTGATTCACACTAGTTGTTGGTCAACTGTGTAGGCAATTGCTTGACCAAGCTTTAATTTGTTCTAAAACGGGTCAACGAGGCCAACTAAAGAATGTCAGGTTTACTGCTCTAACCCCGTAATAACACAGTAGAGGAAATAGCCTTTATACAATACCAGTCTCTAGGAAGCCGTCTTGTGCAGTGATGTTGAATTCACCTTATGAAGAAAGAATGTGTCTCCAAAGTTACACATTTCAGATTTTATGCTTTATATGAAGATTTGACAAGTTACACGTTTCTTTAAATGTCACTGAAATCCAACCCATAAGTTGTCCCAGTTCTCTACAGTATGTGGAGAGCTGTAGCCCATAAGGCCAACTTGCTAGACTGCTGTATTGCAGAATGGGTGGGGTTTTTTCCACTGGTTTGATTGATTATACTATTTTTGGGGGTTTGTTTATGCTGAATTCCAGTATATGTTATTAATAATATTTGGCTGTAACGCAAGAAACGTATGGGCGTGTATCTTGTATGATTAAGTAGATTAAGTTAGTAGAAGTGCTTGTAACCTTTGGCATAGATAAATAGCATACCAGTTATGCCACGTGACTTTGGGGAGCTGAATAGAGAATGGAACAAATAAGTGAATATGTTTACCCTAGTTCTGGAACAGACCCATAACTACAGAGTACATCGCAGAACATGGAACACATAAGTTAGGCCAAGGGTTAAGGTTTCAGGGATAAGATAATTGATATTAATACGTATGACTATATGTCAGAACATGTTAACCTCTAGATTTGGACAAGGTAGGTTGGTCTCTGATTAAGGCAGTACAAAGATCCTCTGAGAAGGCAAACAACTGTAAAGGATGGTGACTCTTTCTAACCTTCTGTCAAGCTATCAGCTCACCTTTGTAATGTAGTTATTGAAACAATTTTTTTCTTTTTATCAACATATTCATCTATACATCAAATAACAAATGAAAGTGTTAGATATCTACTACAGATTACATTAAAAAAAAAAAAAGCTACAAGACCCAACAGAAGTGTCTTCATATTAGCAACAAAGCTAAGAAATAATAATCAAATTCAAAATTAAAACCTAAGCATTGGTACTAGTGTCCTGATTGTAATGTGGCAGGTGTTTCAAAGAAAAATGGTGAATAACCCAAAAAGAACCCAAAATATACGTAGTGTGAAAACAATGATAACATTATTACATTATTTATTTCTAATTCCATTCAAAGACTGTAGTCAATGTCCATATTTTGAGCTGGATTAGTTTGTTAATGTTAGTCTCTAAAAGGCAACATTTCATTGTTGTTCTCTTAGTTGGAAGTAGAGTGCTTCTGCTGCCGGTCACAAAAGTCGGAAGTGACCAGTACGATCATTTCTTCCACTGGTCACACAAGTTTTTTTGTTTTTGCATGTCCTCCCAAACATGAAGTATCATAGAATCATAGAATATCAGGGTTGGAAAGAACCTCAGGAGGTCATCTAGTCCAACTCCCTGATCAAAGCAGGACCAGTTCCTGCAAAATCATCCCATCCAAGGCTTTGTCAAGCCTGATCTTAAAAGCTGCAAGGAAGGAAATTCCACCACCTCCTTAGCTAACGCAGTCCAGTGCTTAACCACCCTCCTAGTGAAAAAGTTTTTCCTAATTTCCAATTTAAAACTCCCCCAATGCATCTTGAGAGCATTGCTCCTTGTTCTGTCATCTGAGAACAGCCTAGATCCATCCTTTTTGGAACCCCCTTTTAGGTAGATGAAAGCAGCTGTCAAATGCCCTCTTATTCTTCTCTTCTGCAGACTAAACAATTCCAGTGCCCTCAGCATCTCCTCATAAGTCATGTCCTCCAGCAGCCTAATCATTTTAGTTGCCCTCCGTTGGACTCTTTCCAATTTTTCCACATCCTTCTTGTAGTGGGGGGCCCAAAACTGGACCCAGTACTCCAGATGATGCCTCAACAATGTCAAATAGAGGGAATGATCATGTCTCTTGATCTGCTGGCAATGCCTCTACTTACACAGCCCAAAATGCCTTTAGCCTTCTTAGCAACAAGGGCACACTGTCGACCCATACTGAGCTTCTCATCCACTGTAACCCTTTGATCCTTTTCTGCCGAACTGCTGCCTAGCCATTCAGTCTCTAGTCTGTAACAGTGAATGGGATTCTTCCGTCCCAAGAGCAGGACTCTGCACTTGTCCTTTTTGAACCTCATCAGATTTCTTTTGGCACAATCCTCTAATTAGTTTAGGTCCCTCTGTATCTTCTCCCTACTCTCCAGTATATCTACCACTCCTCCCAGTTTAGTGTCATCTGCAAACTTGCTGAGGCTGCAGTCCACACACCCAAAACATCATTAAAGAAGATATTGAACAAAACAGACCCCAGGGCACTTGGGGCACTCTGCTTGAAACCATGCTGTCAACTAGACATGGAATCATTGATCACTACCCGTTGTGAAAGTGAAATGAATTATATTAAGGAAATAGTATGAATTAAACAATGCTGTATGTGTCTTTAAGTAGAAATGAAAAGAATGCTGCAATCCAGGTGTCAGGAAAGCAAACATTAAGATAGAACAATTGCTCCATTTAAGGGCAATTGGTGAAGTATTAGCCTTAGATCGATAAGAGTTAGTAAGGAAGCAGGATATGCATGCTGTGCCCCGGATGAATTTTACAATTTTGTCTCTTTGTCCCTTTGTTTCGTTTGCGCCCTTTTATCTGTATAAATATGACTGTTTGGGTCTTGCACGGGGGCTCACATTATCTCAATGTATTAGCAGAGTGCTGTGCTAGCAAAACACAGTGGTCTTGACAAACTGTGAATCCTGATGTAAATTGAACTGCTGAGCCGACAATGTAGACATCTTTCTATCCACCTTATAGTCCATTCATCCAGCCCATACTTCTTTAAATTGCTTGCAAGAATACTGTGGGAGACCATGTCAAAAGCTTTGCTAAAGTCAAGGAATAACACAGCCATTATTTTCCCCTCATCCACAGAGCCAGTTATCTCCTCATAGAAGGCAATTAGGTTAGTAACGCATGACTTGCCCTTGGTAAATCCATGCTGACTGTTCCTGATCACTTTCCTCTCTAATAAGTGATTCCGAATTGATTCCTTGAGGATCTGCTCCATGATTTTTCAGGGACTGAGGTGAGGCTGACTGGCCTCGAGTTCCCTGGATCCTATTTCTCCCCTTTTTTAAAGATGAGCACTACAGTAGCCTTTTTCCAGTCACCTGGGACCTCCCCAGATAGCCATGAGTTGTCTAAGATAGCGGCCAATGGCTCTGCAGTCATATCCGCCAATTCCTTTAGCATCCTCTCATGCAGCACATCCAGCCCCATGGACTTGTGCTCAACCAGCTTTTCTAAATAGTCCTGAATCACTTCTTTTTCCACAGAGGGCTGGTCACCTTCTCCCCATGCTTTGCTGCCAGTGCAGCAGTCTGGGACCTGATCTTATTTGTGAAGACAGAGGCAAAAAAAGCTTTCAGTACATTAGCTTTTTCCACATCCTCTCTCACTAGGTTACCTCCCTCATTCATTAAGGGGCCCACACTTATTATTTTATTTTACTTGGTAATTCACTTTGTTCTGTCTGTTCCTACTTGAAACCACTTAAATCCTCCTTTCTGTATTTAATTAAATTTCTTTTACTTTATTAATTAATTCAGAATATGTGCTAATACCTGAGGGAGAGACAGCTGTGCATATCTCTCTATCAGTGTTATAGAGAGTGAACAATTTGAGTTTACCCTGTTTAAGCTTATACAAGGTAAAAAGGATTTATTTTGGGGTTAAACCCCATTGAGAGTTGGGCATCTGAATGTTAAAGACAAGAACACTCTTTTAGCTGCTTTCAGGTTAAGCCTGCAGCTGTGCAGCAAGTAATTCAGACTGTGAATTGGAGACTGTGCTGGAGCAGACGGGTGTGTCTGGCTGAACAATAAGGTGCTGGAGTCCAAGCTGACAGAACAGGAAATCAGAAACAGAAGTAGTCTTGGCACATCAATGGGTAGCTTCCAAGGGTGTTCTTGTGATCTAACCTTCACAAGAACAGTGAATAAAAAAATG